>NW_005054529.1:733992-759328 GCF_000277835.1 Geospiza fortis
TTTCCTGTGGAGGGGAGGTGCAGTGGGGGATGAAAAACAGGGAAAAACACAGCATAAAACACTCCCAGGCACAGGGGGGAACTTGGGGTGTCTGTGCAGGGCAGGAGTTGGATCAGTGATCCCTGGGAGTCCTTTCCACCAGGACATTCCACGATGCTGGGCTAAAACAGCCCGAGCCACAACATCCATCAGTGCAGGATGACACCTCCAAACCTCGTCCTTTAATCCCTCCTGCTGAGCCAGGCCTAAGCCAAGGTGGGATTTAATTCATGGCTCGGCCTGGTCAGCCCCGGGAGCCCGGAATTCCTGAGCAGAGCCCCCGGGTTTGGGGCACACGCCGTCCCGAGCAAGCGGCGTCATCCCAGCCGGGAGACGTGAGCACAAGTGGGCAGCCCATAAATATCCATTATTGCTCCCTGGCACACAGAAATGCCTGCAGGAACATGCAGTGGCCCTCAGCAGGAGAGGAGGAGCCCTGAGGAGCTCTGAGGAGCGCAGGAATTATTTGGGGCACGGCAGGAATGTCTCTCCCCTCATTCCACCTCTTTGATCCTTCTCCTGGTCTTTAGGATCCTTCAAACATGAGAGCTCCTGTGGAAAGCAGAGGAATTTCCAGCCCAGGCACAGGGAAAGGTCAGCAGGCTGCTTGGTGGGATCAGCCATGGAGCTGGATTCCCGTGGATTTGGGTTATCAGGGACCTCATTCCAGCATCTCCTGTGTTTCCAAACAAGGCCTGGCGAGAGCAGAGCACGGCATCCACAATCCCATCCCATCCACAATCCCATCCCATCCACAATCCCATCCCATCTGGGCTTCCCAGCTCAGAATTCCTGGCTGTGGGACCTCCCTGCCTCAGCCCAGGGCTGGGGGACACTCCTGGGAATGTCCAGTGGTGGTGGCAGGAGAGCTGATCCCCCTGACCCCACACACAGAGGGGCTCAGGCTGCACAGCAACACCCAGACCCTAAAGCCTCACGTGGCCTTTGGGGACCCTCAGAGCAGGGACCACCTGGGGCAGGGTTGGGGCACTACATGGGGCAGGTTTGGGGCCCCCAGTGGGGCAGGTTTGGAGCACCCACATGGGCAGGTTTGGGGCCCCCAGTGGGGCAGGTTTGGAGCACCCACATGGGCAGGTTTGGGGCCCCCAGTGGGGCAGGTTTGGAGCACCCACATGGGCAGGTTTGGGGCCCCCAGTGGGGCAGGTTTGGAGCACCCACATGGGCAGGTTTGGGGCCCCCAGTGGGGCAGGTTTGGAGCACCCACATGGGCAGGTTTGGGGCCCCCAGTGGGGCAGGTTTGGAGCACCCACATGGGCAGGTTTGGGGCCCCCAGTGGGGCAGGTTTGGAGCACCCACATGGGCAGGTTTGGGGCCCCCAGTGGGGCAGGTTTGGAGCACCCACATGGGCAGGTTTGGGGCCCCCAGTGGGGCAGGTTTGGAGCACCCACATGGGCAGGTTTGGGGCCCCCAGTGGGGCAGGTTTGGAGCACCCACATGGGCAGGTTTGGGGCCCCCAGTGGGGCAGGTTTGGAGCACCCACATGGGCAGGTTTGGGGCCCCCAGTGGGGCAGGTTTGGAGCACCCACATGGGCAGGTTTGGGGCCCCCAGTGGGGCAGGTTTGGAGCACCCACATGGGCAGGTTTGGGGCCCCCAGTGGGGCAGGTTTGGAGCACCCACATGGGCAGGTTTGGGGCCCCCAGTGGGGCAGGTTTGGAGCACCCACATGGGCAGGTTTGGGGCACCCACATGGGCAGGTTTGGGGATGCACATGGACAGGTTTGGGCATCCAGGTGGCAGAGGCACCTTCCACAGCCCAGGGTGCTCCAATGACATTTGCATGAATTACCCTGGAGGTTTTTGACAGAGAAAAGATGCAGAAAAGCAGAGTTAAAGCTTTCTCCTGTCGCAAATCTGCCCAGGGGAGCAGGAACATCCTGTTTGCTCTATTATGAGATAATAATGGCATTAAACAGGACATAATTATGGCCTCATTAGTTATAGCCCTACACATTTATTTGGGGGGTTAAATCTCTCTATTCAGACCACAGACTCGACCTGGCCTAAAAATCCCACCAAAATTAAAAAGTTTTCCCTTTAAGTAAAGTCTAGGAGTTAATAAAATCCACGGGTAACCAAACAAGCACAATTCCTGTCGGGATCTCAGTGCCAGGGCTGTGGCACTTTCCTCCTGGCCACATGTGACACAGAATCAGGGGATGGTTTGGGTGGAAGGGACCTCAGAGGTCCCCGTGCAGGTCCCTGCAGTCCCTCCCCTGCAAAGGCATCTCTCAAATGATATTTATGTCCTGCTCTGGCTTTTTTTAATAAAGGAGGAAAACTTCCCTCCCCTCCCTTCCTCCTCATTTATTACAGGCATTAAGTTAAACATGGTTTCCTCTTAAGCTCGACCTAATCCAATTAATATTAATATTGCCCTGAGCCAGGCTGATCTCATTAGTGTCGATATTTAATATCTTTACTGCAAGTTGTGCTGAAAAGGAGTTTCTTGCTTTTCAGCCACTCTGGAAAGAAGGAGCAGCATTTTCTTCCATTCAGGAACGAGGATGGGATGGGGAAAAGGAGCGGCCTGGGCCAGGGGGTGCTGGACCCAGCGGCTCCTCTGCACCTCGGCCAGGAAAGTGCTGGGAATGGGACCTGGGGGCCTCTGCCGAGGAGGGAATCACGAGGAACCGCCGGGATAAAGAGTGCATCCTCCTGGGGCATTGCCAGAACTGCATCCCCGGCCGGAGGAGCCCCCTGGGGACATTGGTGTGACACCAGCGCTGGTGGCCCTCCCGCAGCTCCTCCTGCTCCCGAGTGATTTTTGAAGATTTTCTAAGCCTTCTGATGTTTACATTCTTGTAACAAACTTTCTCACACCCTTTCTGTAAATAACTCACTGTTTTGCATTCTTTTATGGAGGAGGAGAAATTTGATGGGCTGTTGGTTTGTCCAGTGTCATTGGAGAGGTGGCACTGTCATCAATCCACTGTCACTTTTGGAAGTCTACAAATGTTGGAGTCAGAAAATAAACTTCTCTTCTTCACCTTGAGAGCAGCAGTGTGTGCTCGTGTTGTTTGGTGTGATACAGTAGAGGGATGCTCTGGGTGCGGCTCATTAACAGGGGGCATGGCTCATTAATGAGGGGATGGCTCATTAATGGGGGGCACGGCTCATTAACGGGGGGATGGGTCATTAACGGGGGGATACCTCATTAACACAGCGCTCATTAATTCGCCAAAGCTCGGGAATTCCGTTTGTTTCGTTTATTCCGTGCTGGCCAGCTGTGCGGCCCGCAGGGGACCCGCGCTCTGTGCTCGCTGGAATCAAACCCAGGAAATCCAGGATTCCTGCAGGCTGCTGTCCCGCAGCACCAGGGGCTCGCCAGGAGCTGCACAAGCACTTTCAGCCCTGCTTGTGTCCTCTGCTCCCCTTCCCTTCCCTTGGAGCAGCTGTCGGGGTCAGGGACAGGGTTTGGAGCAGAATCACCCCGGATTGTGGTTGCAGCAATAGCAGCCAGTGAAACGGGATCCCTGCTATTCAGAACAAAATTCCCTTTTTGTTTTGGATCCAGCGGCAAATAATTGGGACCCACGGAATGCCATAAAGCCATAGAATGGTGTGGTTTGGGAAGGACCTTAAAGAACAAGATGATCCTACCCAAACCATTCCATAATTTACAAATAATTTCCTTTCATGTGCAGGGCCTGTGGAGATGATGCAATGACAACTGCCCAGTTCCAGCCCCAGGGCTCAGTGTTAGATGTGTTCATCCTCCTCCAAACCACAAAATGAATGTTTCCTTGCCATGACCTCCTGGTCTGAGGCCAGGCTGCTTCAGTTCACCTCTGCCCCCTCTCACCACATCCTGGCTGGTGCCCAGAGCAGCCCTGGCTAAGCAGAGACAGCTCCATCAGCGCTGGCAGGAGCAGCAGCAGCTCCCACCTTGGCCCTGCTCATCTCTGCAAACCCATTTTTAGGGAATTAATGCTGTGTCTCAGCCCCCCAGAACAGCCACACGTGGGATAACCCCACCTAACCCGGGGGGAATAATCAGGGTTTTGTTTGTGACTTTTCATAAATTTGCTCGGTTTGGATTGAGAGGGATCTCAAAGCCACCCGGTGCCACCCCATCCATGTCAGGGACACCTTCCACTGTCCCAGGCTGCTCCAGCCCCAGTGTCCAGCCTGGCCTTGGGCACTGCCACAGCTGCTCTGGGCAGCCTGTTGCCCACCCTGATAGGGAGGAATTGCTGCCCAGTGTCCCATCCATCCCATCACGAATGGATCCATGCCCACGGAGAGTCCCAGCAGCTGGATGACATCCTGAGATTCCCGGAGCCCCTTCTGGAACTCTCCCAAGTCCCTGAGGTGCCAAAACAGAGATGGCAGCGGTGGGATTCGAACCCACGCCCCCGCAGGGACTGGAGCCTTAATCCAGCGCCTTAGACCGCTCGGCCACACTACCCTGGCACGGTGCACCCTGGGAACGGCATTGGAGCCGGGATCCGCCCCTGGGCACGGTGCCCTGCCATCCCGGCCCTTCCCCAGCTGCCTTCTCCCGCTGCACTCCCAAAGCTGCCTTTCCTTCCAGTGTGGGATTGCTGCTCTGCCACCCCCTTCCCTTCCCAAACCTTCCCAAACCTTCCCTTCCCTTCCCTTCCCAAACCTTCCCTTCCCATCCCTGGTTGAGCCCACACTCCCAGCTCCCCCCACACTCCCCCCCACATCTCTTTTCTCAGAGGCTCAGGACAGCCCCTCCGTCCCGTCGGGAACAGGACCAGAATCCGATTTTCCTGTTGGATTTGTGCCATGTCCCAGCCGTGCAGAGGGACCAGGGGCTGAGGTGACAGTGACAGTGACAGTGCCAGCACTGCTGCTCGGGGGCTGTGTGGTCCACAGATCCCACACTGCCACTTTGGGATCAGGGAAGGTGCCAAACCCTGCAGGAAACCTCCTGCCAAGCGCCGGGAGCCAGACCCAGGGAAGTTCTGGAGTCACGTAAATATTTTTGTTCCCCGGTTAAACACAGCCACTCTCTCCTTCCTCAGCACGGCGATAAAAGCACTTTTCAATAAACAGGGCTTCAAAGGGATGTTTGCACTTGGCTCCTCTTCCAGCCTTTTTCATTCACTGGAACAGCTCCTGGCTGTAGGAACTGCAGGTGACCCCCCAGCTCCCTCAGCTCCCTCTGGAAACTCGGCACCTTCTCCCAAATCCTCCCGTTCCCAGACACGTTCTGATTTAAACTAAAAAAATAACCAGTGATAAAAAAGGAGATGTTGTCTGGCATTCCTTGCTCCATGGGTTTTTTGATCCATGTTGCTCCAGTGCTAGGAGTCCCTAGACCCAAATCCTGGGATGGATCCCTGTCACTCTGATTTTTGAAGATTTTCTAAGCCTTCTGATGTTTACATTCTTGTAGCAAACTTTCTCACACACTTTCTGTAAATAATTATTGGTTTGCGTTCTTTTATAGAAGAAATCTGATTGGCTGTTGGTTTGTCCAGTGTCATTGGAGAGGTGGCACTGTCACCCTCCAATCCACTGTCACTTTTGGAAATTTATAAATGTTGAAGTCAGAGAATAAACTTCCCCTTTTTACCTTGAGAACAGCAGCGTGTGCACATTGCGTTATTTCATGTCCTAAAGTGACAGATCCCTGTCAGGGATCCCCTGCAGAGATGATGAAACTCCAGGAGCAAATGGTTATTTGAGGATAATAATCGGATTTTCATTAAGGGGACACTCACAAACTGCTGCAGATTTCTGAAAGTCGATTTATTTCCAGCCAGCAGCTGCCAAATCATTCCCAAAGAAATTCCAGCCCCATGGAAGTATCGCAGCCCCATTTGGGATCCCGTGGATCTGGGGACCCTGATCTGCCCCAGGAGAGCTGGGGAAGTGCAAGATTTGAGGCATTTTGCACCTCATTGTGTGGCAGGCATTGGGAAACCTTCCCAATAAACATCCTGCAGTGCTGGGGAGGTTTGGAATTAAACCCCAAACCACTTTAATAAATCCAATGGGATTATTTCAATTAAAAAGAAGTGATTACAACAGCCCTTATTTGCTTATTAAGGCATTTAAGCAGCCCCTATTAAAAGATTAGAAGATATTGAGCCTTGATAGGGCTCTCAAAAACACTGTTTGGAATATCCCTGGTTAAAATTATTGCTGTTTAAATACTTCTGCCTAAAAATTACATTATTAAAATTGGACATCCCTGTCCAAATTTGGGACAGCAGCTTTGAGAAGGCCTGAGACCTCCTTAGGGATCACCCATGGCCATAGAAAACCCACCAGGGTTTGTAGAAAATGTTTTTATTCCCCTAAACCAGAAGAAAAACCCCTCCAATATTCCCTGATCTGCTCATTCTTGTGTTCTCCAGCAGCCCAGCCCAGGGCCAGGAGCTGCCAAGAGCAAATAATTCCCATTTCCATAGATGAGGAGATGAATCATTCCTGGTATTTTTAGCAGGTCATTAAGGGCTGGCAGGGATATTTGCAAACCGGCTTGTGAGGGTTTGCATTGGTGAGAGCACAACCTCGGAGAGAAAACATCAACTGGGAGTCAGAACAGAGGGAATGGGAGGACTGGGAATTGCACCTCCAAGCCTGAAGCTGACAGGGAGGGATGGGATAAATGGGGTTTGTGGGAGCCTGGGCCCCGCTCCACTGAAACACAGGGTAGGATTTGTCCCAGCCCGTGGATAATGTGGGAATCCCAGCCCATGGATATTCACACGCCCTGGGGAGGCGTGCTGCAGGCACTGGGACAGCTGGGGCCCGTGGGCTTGGATGGAAAAGGAGTTTGCCTGCTGGTCTGGGAGCAGGGGAGTTCTTTGGGAGTTCAGAGGAGCATCAGGGCACCTCAGAGGAGTCATGGAATGGGTTGGGAGGGACATGAAATCCACCCAGTGCCATCCCTGCCATGGGAGGGACCCCCTCCACTGGCCCAGGCTGCTCCAGCCTGGCCTTGGGCGCTGCCAGGGATCCAGGGGCAGCCACAGCTGCTCTGGGCGCCTGTGCCAGGGCCTGCCCACCCTCCCAGCCAGGAATTCCTTCCCAAAGTCCCATCTCAATCTCTCTTCTTTAGTTCAAAACCATTCCCTCGTGTCCCATCACCATCTGCCCATGCAGAATTCACTCTCCTGGCACAGGGGAAGAGCTGCTCACCCATCAGTGGAGCAGAGCTTCCCAAAATGGGCATCCAATAAAGATACTCTACACATTAATATTCATATTTAACAGCTCCTTCTCCTTGTCTGTGCTGTTGGGGTACAATGAGCACCTCTCAGGGGAAACCCAGGGAATAAATAAACCCAGCTGGAAGGATCCCAGGGAGCCTCTGGCAGCAGGAGGGCAGCTCACACATCCCGAAAGCCCAGCTCTGCCACGGCCCAGGCTGACAGGGCTGCACATTCCTTCCCAAATGTGGAGGGACTGCCTGGGAACGGGATACCAAGGAGGGCTGTGCCAGGGCCACCATCCGTCAGCTGTCCTGCATTGTCCTGGAAAACCCAATTATCCAAGGCACCAGCAGCCTGACTGTCAGGGGTGGAGCTGTCATCCTCTGCAGTGCAGGGATGTGTGGGGCCACCACCTCCACTGGGACAGCCCATCCATCCCAGCAGGGTCCAGGGGCCAGTGGGGATCTTGGGGATCCTCTCTGCACAAAGTCCCTCACATTTGGGAAGATTTCTGTACTTCTCCTCATTTGTGCATCAATGGTGGAGCTGCTCCTGCTGTTGCTGTCCTGAGCCATCATTAGGCAGCACAGCCCATCCATCCTCCATCCTCCATCATCATTGTCCATTATCCATCATTGTCCATCATCCGTCATTGTCCATCATCCACTGCCCATCATCATCCATCATCATTGTCCATCATCCGTCATTGTCCATCATCCACCATCCATCATCATCTATCATTTTCCATCATCCACTGCCCATCGTCCTCCATCATTGTCCATCATCCACTGCCCATCATCATCCATCATCATTGTCCATCATCATCCATCATTGTCCATCATTCACTGCCCATCATCATCCATCATCCACTGTCCATCATGCATCATCATTGTCCGTCATTCATCATTGTCCATCATCATCCATCATTGTCCATCATCATCCATCATTATTGTCCATCACTGTCCATCATCCCTCATTGTCCATCATCCACTGTCCATCATCCATCACTGTCCATTATCCATTGTCCATCATCCCTCATGGTCCATCACTGTCCATCATCATCCATCATCACTGTCCATCATCCATCACTGTCCATCATCCATCACTGTCCATCATCCACTGCCCATCATCATCCATCACCATTGTCCATCACTGTCCATCATCATCCATCATCCCTCAGCAGCCAGAGCCAGGATGAGTGCAATGTCAGCAAGGGGAGATGTCTCTGCCTGGGCCAGGGGTCACCAGTGTCACCCCCAGGGCCACCCTGGCAGCAGGAAGGCGGCCCTGGATCTGGAGTCTCTTCAGGAGCTGTTTTTGCTGGAGGGAAAAACCATCAGGAGAACGGGAACAGGCCCAGGCTGCACCCAGGGAGTGTCACCTTGGAGGGAACCTCTGGATCACAGGAGACAGGAAAGCCCTGCCTGGCTGCCCATCCCGAGCTTTCAGCAGCTCCAAGGTACAGCTGCAAAAGGACCCCCACGCCCAGGGCTCGGCTCTGGCAGCAGCCCTGGAAGGGTAAATCTGGCTCCAGCTTCATCAGCTCCCTCAGCACTTGTCAAATTAAGGGCTCTGGTTGGAGCCTCAAAGGCAGAGAGGCTCTGCAGCAGCCAGGGAAGGGAGCTCAGGGAATTGCAGGAGCTGGGGTTGCAGGAGATGGAGTTAATGTCTTCTCTGAAGGGAAATCTGGTGTCAGAGAGGAACAAGGTGATAAAACACGACTCAGGGAGCCTGAATGCCCAAGAGGGCAGAGCTGGTGCCTCGGAACAGAATCCCCAGGGCCCTCATTCCCAAGAAAAGAGAGCTCATTCCTCACCAGGGAATCCAACAGCTCCATCCACTCACAGAGAATCAGGGAATGGCAGGATCAGCTCTGGCCCTTCCCACATCCCCTGGGAGCCCAGTGCTTCTGTTTGGATTTTTCTTTGAGGAATGGATTTAATGTGGAGTCAATTGAGCGGAACCTTTGCTGTAAATGCAGGCATTTGTTTCTTGAGTCCTAGGGGAGCTTCCATTAATTATCCTGGGGCCCATGGCCAAGCTGGAAAGGAATTTGTTTCCAAGGGAAAAGGAGCAAGTCACAGACAGATGCAGGGTGGGTTTCAGACACAACAGAAGAAAGGAACTTAAATCAGGGTTTAGGATCAGAAGTGATCAGAGATTTGCCACTTGGAATGCCTCTGGACATTTTAGGCCACCAGGCAAGGTGGGACAAGGAGAGGCTATTCCTGCAGGATGGCAGTGCCTGGCCTGGGCTCAATCCTCCCCTGCTCATGATCCTCCCACCCCCAAACACACCATGGCTCCTCCTGCCAGGTGTCCTGGAGCTCCCCTCCAGCCCAGCACAGAGCCTGGGGCAGCAAAACTCCTTTTCCAGATTCCTCTTTTCTCCTGAGCAATGCTGAGGTGCAACTGAGCCCCGCAAGTGCTCCATGGTCCTTCACCTTCTGCTTTGCTCCATCAGGGGCCAGAGGCGCAAGGAGGGCTCTGGTGGCACTGGACCCCTGCCAGAGAGTGCCTGGAGCTCCTGGGAAGAGCTTCCAGAGAATCCATGCTGGATGCAGGCAGCAGTTCTGGGAATGCAGAGCTGTGGCTGCTGGCAAAGGCTCAGCTCCAGCTGAAGCTCCTGGGAATTGCTGCCTGTGCCTCAGGTGAGATTTGGTGTTTGGAACCAAAATGAGGCCAAAACAAACCTTTGGAAAAGGCAACAGCATGGATGAAAACCTGGAAAAGTAGGAGACCAGCACAGTTCTCCAAGTTCAGACATTTCTGGGAGAAAGGCAAGGAGCAGAGGCCAGGGGAGCTGTGGCTGCCCCTGCATCCCTGGCAGTGCCCAAGGCCAGGCTGGACAGGGCTTGGAGCAGCCTGGGACAGTGGGAGGTGTCCCTGCCATGGCAGGCGTGGCACTGGGTGGGATTTAAGGTCCCTTGTTATTCCTGTCACCTCAGGGAAGGGGGGAAGGACAAGGGGAGCTCTCCCACACCACAGAGCCCAGCCCCCAAGGGAAACAAACCCTGAACCCAAGGAGAGCACAGCACATCCCAAAAGCAACCACAGAAACCCAAGGTCAACGAGCCAAGTATCTGGAAGCAAGCAGGAGCAGCTCCACGTGACCTCCTGGGGCACTTCCCTCTTCAGACAAGTGTTTGTTGTGCAATCGCGAATGGTGGCATCCAGAAACTCGGAATCCAAACTTCCCATTTCCTGATCCAAGATGCTGCAGAAATCAGTTGTGAGCTGGCTGCTTGGATGAAATCCCTCCCCAAAAGCAGCCTGTGGGTTTGACATGGAGCCTGGGAACAGAGCACATGGCTCATGGCTGGAATGGCTCTGTTTCTGCTCTTCCCTGTGAGTTCAAACGAGAGAATTCCTTTTACGTTCATCTGTCCTCATGGAAGCCTGGAAGAGGAGAAGAGATAAATGATTATAAATGATTAACATCATCTAAATATAATTCCTTCATTCTGAGAGCCTTTGTGACACACTCTCTTGGGAAATACTCCCAGCTGAAATGGAATTCTGCTCCGTTCCTCACAGATCTCCCATTGCTCTTGTGAAACACATGAGGCATTAAATGTCAGCAGTAACAATGTCAATAATGGTGCCCTGCTGAGAACCCAACTGGCAGCTTGGAAATGCAGGCAGACCCGGAAATACTGGGAAAAAAACACCTTTAAGGGGTAAACTTTCCTTCCCAAATCCTGCAGCTGCTCTGGATAAAGATCCATCAGGGTGGGATGTGTGTGAACAATGGGGTTTGCAAGAGAAGAAAAATGGATTTTCAGTGGTGTTTAAAGAGTTAGAAATGATGGCTGAAAAATTTCAATTCCTGCCCTGCCCCAGCATTCCAGGAGGCAGCTGGTGGAACACTGTGGGACACAGGGTGGGATTGCTGGGGTGTCTGTGCAGGGCCAGCAGCCTGACTGGATGATCCCTGTGTGTCCCTCCAGCTCTAGATATTCCATGATTCTGTCAGGCTGCCAGTGTGGGAGCCATGGCTCCAACTCCACTTCCCAACATCCTTTAGAAAGACAGGAGATAATCAATATTTTCCTACTGATTAGACGATAAAAGGGAGATGATAAAAGGGAGGAATAAAAATTGCATTTGTCAGTCAGCTACTGCACACAGCAGCAGATAAAATAATTACCGAGCACTCGTGGGGCTCAGGCTCATTCCAGTGATTCATGGGGATGTTGGGAAGCTGTGCTGGGACTGAAGGGCATCTGGAGTTTGTGCCTTGGAGTCCACTCAATCCATAAATATGTGGGATGGAAGCTGTGACTCCCAGCCCTGCTCAGCCCTGCAGCAGCACCCCAACTCCCGTGTCCATGGCCAGTGGCACAGAGAGGAGCAGTGCCCAAGCCCTCAGAGTGGCCCTGCATTGGGAATTGTGAGCTCAGCATTCCTGGATGCCCAGTTCCTCTCCTGGTGACACAGAGTGCAGTGACAGAACTTTCCTGTAAATGAAAGCTGGAGTTTCTAAGAACTCTTCTGACTAATGTGGCTTGGGCTTGGCTGGAGGACACAAACCCTTCATCAAACACAGTGAGAAATGCCAGAGAATGCTCAAATCCAGGGAATGTGAGGCTGGGAGGGAGCAGGCTGACCCCAGCACTCAGAATGCTGGGGCTGGGAGCCAGGCCCTGCCTCGGGCTTAGCTGGGCTGGATTCACAGCTTAGTGCTGGTCCTCTGATTCCCAAGGACAAAGGTATCCTCAGCCAACACGAGGGACTGGGGCCTCAGCATGGAAACCAAATTGTCCTGGAAGTGCTGTGAATCTGAATCCAACTGCAACATCAAATCCAAGGAAAAACACATCCTCTGGGTTTCAGAAAGATGGAATGTGGGAAATACAACCCAGACCTGGGGTCAGCCCAGAGCAGGGGCACAGGGTGGCTCCAGAGCTGTCATGAAGCAGGAGACACTGAAACATCCCAGAGAATTCTCTCCTGCTCAGACAGATGGAATCATGGAATATCCTGAGCTGGATCCCACAGGGATCATCCAGTCCAAGGCCTGGCCCTGCACAGACACCCCAATGCTGCCACCCTGTGCCTGAGCATTGTCCAAGCAGTCCCTGAGCTCTGGCAGGGCTGGCAAGGTGGGATAAACGCTGGATAATCAGCGGATAAGGAGGTCACTGCACTCTCCCACAAGCTCCCTAAAAAGAGACCAGGTCCTGGCAGGTCCCAGCTCAGAGCCAGCCTCAGGCTGATATCCCACGGGTCAAGAAAATCACGGGGCAATTCATTGAGAATTTCCCTGCTGGCAGAGGTATCTGTCCTTCCCCCAGGTGAATGGGACAAGGAAATCCAGGGCAGCAGGAGGCTGAGAAAGCACAGCAGCTTTTCATTCCATGGGAGATGTTGCTGGGACACAAAGCAGACCCTGCTGCTCCCCTCAGAGCAGGCAGCAGCTCCAGGGCCCAGCAGGGGCTGGGCTGCCTGGAAAATCACCTGGATCTGAGGGACTGCCCATGGAGGGGCTCCAGGAGCTGCCCTGGTGTAACCAGGAACCCACCCTCTGTAGGGACAAGGGAAAAGGGGCAGTGGCTTCACACGGACACTGGGCAGGGATGGATGGGACACTGGGCAGGAATTGGTTCCCTGGCAGGGTGGGCAGGCCCTGGAATAGAATTCCCAGATTTGCTGTGGCTGCCCCTGCATCCCTGGCAGTGCCCAAGGCCAGGCTGGACACTGGGGCTGGAGCAGCCTGGGACAGTGGGAGGTGTCCCTGCCATGGCAGGGGTGGCACGCTCCATTCCTTCTCTCTCCCCTCAGCTCCATTCCTTCTCTCTCCCCTCAGCTCCATTCCTTCTCTCTCCCCTCAGCTCCATTCCTTCTCTCTCCCCTCAGCTCCATTCCTTCTCTCTCCCCTCAGCTCCATTCCTTCTCTCTCCCCTCAGCTCCATTCCTTCTCTCTCCCCTCAGCTCCATTCCTTCTCTCTCCCCTCAGCTCCATTCCTTCTCTCTCCCCTCAGCTCCATTCCTTCTCTCTCCCCTCAGCTCCATTCCTTCTCTCTCCCCTCAGCTCCATTCCTTCTCTCTCCCCTCAGCTCCATTCCTTCTCTCTCCCCTCAGCTCCATTCCTTCTCTCTCCCCTCAGCTCCATTCCTTCTCTCTCCCCTCAGCTCCATTCCTTCTCTCTCCCCTCAGCTCCATTCCTTCTCTCTCCCCTCAGCTCCATTCCTTCTCTCTCCCCTCAGCTCCATTCCTTCTCTCTCCCCTCAGCTCCATTCCTTCTCTCTCCCCTCAGCTCCATTCCTTCTCTCTCCCCTCAGCTCCATTCCTTCTCTCTCCCCTCAGCTCCATTCCTTCTCTCTCCCCTCAGCTCCATTCCTTCTCTCTCCCCTCAGCTCCATTCCTTCTCTCTCCCCTCAGCTCCATTCCTTCTCTCTCCCCTCAGCTCCATTCCTTCTCTCTCCCCTCAGCTCCATTCTCCCTCTCTCCCCTCAGCTCCATTCCCCTCCTGCCTTCCCACAGGAAAATCCCAACAGCTCCAGGGTCACTCCATCCCCTGAGTTTGAACACAAAGAGCACGTGCACAGGGGAATATAAGCAAGGAAAGGAAAAGTGTGTTTTAATTAAAATTATTCCAATCATTCCCACAGCACATGGTTTTTTCTTAAAAGAGACAAAGATTCCTCTTTACAAAGTTATTATTTGCCAGGTGTTGCATTTCACTTCATCTTCAATGTTGCATCAAGAGAAGGAAATGATTTTAAGAAAATCTCCAACTTAATTAAAATAAATCTGAGCTCCATCAAGTTTTTGAGCTGAGCTGATGGGTGAGAAGAGAATGACCTGAGAGCAGCAAGAGGAAGCAGCCCCTGTGCCCCAAACCCTGCAGGAGCAGGAGGAGCACTGAGCTCTGCTGGCAAAGCAAAGGTCACATTCCCGGGGTGCCCCCGGCTGCTCCCACACAGCTCCTGGCTCCAGGGAGAGCCCAGGCTGTGCCCAGCACACCCTGCAACGCCAAGGCCCTCAAGGTTTATGCAAACTGCAGGAAGGAAAGGGAGAGATCAGTGTGCTCTGCCCCTCTATCAACCACACATTTTTATCTCCTTTCCATAAATTAAAGTCACATTTCAGCATTTGATTCTCCTGAATCCATGGGGAACTGTGCCTGGGACATGCCAGCTGCTCCTGAATCCGTGGGGAGCTGTGCCTGGGACACCCCAGCTGCTCCTGAATCCATGGGGAACTGTGCCTGAGCAGGGCTGCAAACAGGGAAACTTTCCCTCCACAGCCCAGGATCCATCTGAGAGGAGCTGAGGGCTCAGCCCCTGGGAAAGGCTGGGTGGGGATGATTTTTGGAGGGGAACTCCTCACTCACCGCATCCTCCAGGGCTTGTTGCAGATCTTGGACCAAATCCACCTCATCCTCCAGCCCCACTGAGAGGCGGATCAAGGTGTCTGTGATTCCCAGATGTTCCCTGACCTTAACATCCATCTTGGCATGGGTCATGGTGGCCCTGAAATGACAAAAAACATCTTTATCCCAAGAACTTGGGACCTTTATTGGTGAAACCAGACTGGCTGGTTCCCTGGCAGCACCCCTGAAGTAGCAGCAGGATCTGACACCACCTCTGTGCCACCTGTGTGACCCCACAGATGCAAAGAGCTCCTGGCAGCAGCTCCTGGAAATGATGGGAATGCTGACAAGTCAGGGAATTGCATCTCCAGCCCGTATTTCCAAGACACAAATGATTGACAAGAAGTGGATGCCTAAAGATCTGCACCTGACAAAGGAGAAAATCCTACTCCTCTTCCTTCCAGAGCTGCTCTTTTATTCTACAGAAGCTCTGTAAGCTCTGCACGTGGGGAATGTGCAACCTCCAGAATAAAGTCTCCTGGTTTCATTCCTGGTTTCTCAGATCCCTTCTCAAACTGCCCCAAAGGACTCTGGAGGGTTTATCCTCTCCAGCTACAGAGGACACAGGCAAGAAGGGATTTCCCCATGTGCTGCACTGGCACCAGTTCCTTTCAGCTGCTGGAGGCGTTCAGCATTTGCTGTGAAACCAGTAAGTGAAATGATTTAACATTTAAATATAGTCAATAATTTCCATGGACCTTTTCAAAAAGCAAGCTGGCTTTGAGTGAAATAATGCAATTCCATGAAGATGCTGTTTTGAGCAGTTTAAAAGGCCCCAGGAGGCCCTGCCAGGGACCAGAGGCAGCTGGGGGCACACAGTGACCATGCCCCTTGTGTGAGCAGGGAGCAGGGCATTGCTCCATGCCAGCTGCTCCTCATCCCAACACTCTGCAGCTTCTGGGATTCTCTTCATGGACACCAACTGTGCCTCAGCCCTGCAGGTGAAATTCCTCTGTCTCTGCCCTCCCACAGGATTCCCTTCCCCTGGAATCTCCCCTGGCTTTGTGCTGCACAACAGTCCCTGAGTCTAGCTAAAGGCAAAACAGCAAAACAGCTCTGGGAGCTGGGAAATTGTGGGAACTTTGTGGTGCTCTGCAGCTTTTTGAGGCTCTGAGGATGGGAGGATGAACTTACGGATGCTCTGCCAGGCTCTCGAAGCCGCCCAGACTAAAGCCCAGAGTGAACACCTGTGGGAGAAAGGAAAGGAGGTTATGGATTCATGGACACAGAGCTCACAGAATCAGGGAATATCCTGAGCTGGAGGTGCCCACAGGGATCATTGATCCAGCCCCTGGCCCTGCACAGACACCCCAACAATCCCACCCTGAGCATCCCTGGCAGAGCTGTCCAAACCCTCCCAGAGCTCCGGCAGCCTTGAGGCTGGCACCTCTTCAAGGACATTGAGGAAAATGGAAAGTTTAGGGACTTCTTTTCCACCAGGTTTTTCTATAATAACTTTCATATTATAAACTGTATTAGCTGTAATTAGGGAATAAAGTGCACATCTGTCAGGGAAGAGCTAAGACTGAAAACAGACTCATCCTGCCCCTGGATCCCAGGGAGTGTCCTTGGCTGGACCCAGCCAAGCATTCCCAGAGCCAGGGGCTCCCTCTCTGCCCCACGAGTCAGGGCCTCCCTCAGTGCCTTTCCCCCTGAGCCACTTTGCAATATTCCAGCAGAGCTGCACCAGCCCAGCTGCCAGCCCTGCAGAAAGCCCTTTGCCAGCAGCAGCTCCTGGGCTGAGCTGGACACACCTAACCCTGGGAGCAAACAAACAAACATTTCCAAGGAACTGAGGTGTCTATTTCTTCCCTCTCATTAACCCCCAAGAACAAATTATCCCTGATTTATAGTGGGGCACACACAAAGGACTTGGCAAGAAAAGCACCTTCACCCTCCCCTCAGCAGGGCAGATTCAGCTCCCGCTGAGGGTGATTTTGTTGACTTTATTTTACCTCCAATTTCTCAAGAAAGGCAATGGCATTTCTTTTTTCCCCTTTGATGTAGAAGCTGACCATCCCAGAAACGCCCGTGCACTGCTTCTTCATCACCTCGTACTGAGGGTGGGAAGGCAGCCCTGGAATGGGGAGAGTTGGGAGAACTCCCAGTGAATTCCAGTGCAGAGCTGGGGCAGCTCAGCCTCACCCAGCCCATCACGGGGCACCACAGCTCCCCAGTCCCTGCCCTGGGATGCCCCCCAGTCCCTGCCCTGGGATGCCCCCCAGTCCCTGCCCTGGGATGTCCCCCAGTCCCTGCCCTGGGATTCTCCCCAGTCCCTGCCCTGGGATGCCCCCCAGTCCCTGCCCTGGGATGCCCCCCAGTCCCTGCCCTCGGCCGCCGCCCAGTTCCCAAGTTCCTGAGGAAGGCAGAGGCATTTTCTTTTTTCCCTTTGATGTATAAGGTGACCATCCCAGGACAGCCTGTGCACTGCTTCTTCATCACCTCATACTGAGGGTGGGAAGGCAGCCCTGGAATGGGGGGAGTTGGGAGAACTCCCAGTGAATTCCAGTGCAGAGCTGGGGCAGCTCAGCCTCACCCAGCCCATCACGGGGCACCACAGCTCCCCAGTCCCTGCCCTGGGATGCTCCCCAGTCCCTGCCCTGGGATTCTCCCCAGTCCCTGCCCACCCACCTGGGTAAAGGACCTTCTCCACCCTGGGATGGGTTTCCAGGAACTTGGCCACAGCCAGGCCGTTGTGGAAGTGCAGCTTCATCCGGATGTGCAGAGTCTTGAGCCCCCGGTTGCAGAGGAAGCAGTCAAAGGGGGAGGGGACAGCTCCCAGGGCTGTGGGAATGGGAACAGAATTCCAGAGAATTCCAGAGAATTCCACAGCAACATTGGTGTTCTGCATTCAGCAAAGCCAAACACATCCTCACCTCCAGCATTTCTGACCTTGGCACAAGTGGGAAGACACCCAAGGCAATCTCTGTTCCTCATCTCCCACACTGGGCAGCCAATTAATGAGCCCAATTAACAGGCTCAGGCCTCAAGGATTACATGTATTGGGCACAGTGCACCCTCAGTGCAGAGGGCACAACCCTGCACAGGAATTTATTCCTGACAATGAAGAGGCCGGGAAATTGCTGGAAACATCTGAGGTAAGAAAATTCTGCATTGGGCACATCCTGAAGGGTGAGGGAGTTTCAAACCCCCCAAGCTGCAGGTGGCACCCCAGTGGTTGCAGGATGGGCCCCAGGGCTCTCCTGAAGTGTTTGGGAAGGGGAGATCAATGTCTCTCATTTTATGGCACTATTTCATTGAGCTTTCCCAGCTCTGTTAATTTACATTCCAGGCAGATTTCCCACTTGTGTGCATGCCACCCTCCCCAGCAGGAGTTCTGTATGTCAACAGGATTCCTGTCAGGAATTCCCTGTCTGGACTTACAGTTCTGCAGGAATTTCAGCCTCTCATAGAGATCATCCCTGTTTACAGAGACCAGGCCCATGAGAACATCACTGTGCCCTACAAATGACAGGGGACAAGAATGGGATCAGCCACTCCAGGGTCCTGCCACAAGCCCCAAGTGTAAATAAAACCCCTGGCACACCTCCCACCACCCCAGGCTGCTCCAACCCGGCCTTGGGCACTGCCAGGGATCCAGGGGCCTCCCCACCCTCCCAGCCAGGAATTCCCTCCCAATCTCCCTCCATCCCTGCCCTAAGGATGTGCTGAACTCTCACACTCACCATTGATGTATTTGCTTGCAGAAGACATACAAATATCAGCCCCCAGGGACAAGGGACGCTGAAAGGAAAGGAAAATAACATCATCATTCAAGTTTGGCTGCACTCAGGTTCATTCCCAGCCATTCCAAAGGGCTCTGAGCTCACACAGGATAAACAAGGGGAGAGAGAAACACAAAAACCTGAGGATGACAATAGAACATGTGCTAAAGGCAGCAGTACAGGGAGCCACTCTGAATTCAAGGGAAGCACAAGAACATGTGATTTAAAAGCACTGCTCCAACTCCCACAGGCTCCAGGGAGAGAAGAGATTGAGCACATCCAACACACGGTGCAGAGCTGGAAAAAACAGTTCTGCAGCTCAGCTGAGGCAGGGACAAACCATGGCATGCACCCCATCAAGGGCATTTCCATGGGAAATGAAGGAGGCCAGTTGCAAAGGAAAAGAATTGCTTTGCTTTCCAGCTGCTGCAGATCCTGCCCTGGAGGAGCTGAGAACATGAGCAAAGAGGTTCCTTTGGCAGCTCTCTCTCCCCTCAGCTCCCAGCTCTCTGCCCAGGAGCCTCCTGAGGTGAGACAAACCAGGACGTGGACGGGCAAGAGGTGCTAAGCAGTGCCAGATTTTTAATCAATCACTAATTAAGGCACTTTGCACATGGTACCAACACATCCTAAAGAGTGAGGGGCATCACCATTAAAACTTAACAAAGCAAGCAGATTCTAGGCCGTAGTAAGAGCAACAATGCTTGGAAGTTCATTATTCTGAAGCATTTGTAAAACTTAAACCTCTTCACGTCTTCCAGTTATCAGTATAAGAAAGTTCTGGCAGTTGTTATGAAGAAAGTTATAAACCTCTGAGTCATATATTCAGCAAAATAGTGAAGAAAACGGTAAAGTGGATGCCTCCAAGAAAGACTGAACAATGGTTGCTAGGTTTGTCTTCCACTACCATCTGGTTTTTAACTTTGTGGCTCAGAACAGCATCTGCAGAAGAACTGATGTAAAAAG
Source organism: Geospiza fortis (assembly GCF_000277835.1). NCBI lineage: Eukaryota > Metazoa > Chordata > Aves > Passeriformes > Thraupidae > Geospiza > Geospiza fortis. Next base: position 753,256 of record NW_005054529.1, read on the forward strand.
GCCAAAGTGAGGGAACCCTTTGTAACTGTTCTGATTTCCATCAGTAAGAACAGAATTCCATCATTCCTGGAGGACAGACACCCCCTGTCCCCTTCACAGGTGCACTGGCAGCAGCACCTGGGCTGAGGCTGAACCAGAGCAGGTGGTTTTACAATGCCGAGACCAAAACTGCAGTCCCTTTGTGGCGCTTCCTGGTGCTTCCCTTCCCAAAAGGGATCACCAGCCTCACTGGGACAGGTGACAGTCCTGTCCTTTTCCACACACCTGGAAATATGGAGACATGAAGCTGTTGTCCACTGCCACCAGCACCCCCCGGTGCCTGTGTGCCACCTCTGCGCAGGCTTTGATGTCAACCACTGTCAGCACAGGATTCGTGGGGCTCTCGAGCCAGACCAGCTGCACAAACCCAAAAACACTCCAGGTCAGAGAGTTCCCAGTGCTGGGCTGAGTCCCAGGGGCTCTGGGTGCTCAGAGCTGGCACCTCCCCGTGGGTTTGGGCACTGGGGACGGGCAGTGGCCCTGCCAGAGCCAGGGGAGGCTGCAGCTGCTTCCTCCAAGCTCAGGAGCTTTCCCTCCAGCTGGGCTTGTGCCATCCCAGTGCATCCCAGCTGGAGAAGGCCTCCCCAGCCAGGACAGAGCCTTTCCCAAAGCCTTTCCCAGCACAGTTCCCTCCCCCTGGGGCAGGGATCACCCAGCAGTGCCTCGGAGCCCCCCCAGCTCCGCACTCGGCGTTCCCTCTGCTCTTCCTCACCTTTGTCCTGTTCCCTCCTCTCTCTGCAGGGCTCTCTGCCCTTCTTAGGATGCTTTCCATGAGGCAGCACAGGGGGATAGGGTGGGTCCAGCTGTGCCCCAAGCTGCCCCCCTCAGCTCATCACAGCCCCAACCCCAACAGGAGCAAGGATAAAACAATTTAACGTCCCTTTTCCCTCTCCCCTACCTTGGTCTCTGGTGTAATTGCAGCTTCCAGGCATTTTGGCTTTGTGCAGTCAACAAAAATTACTTTCAAATTATTTTCTGAGGCTACTTTCTGGAAGTATCTGTTTGTGCCTTAAAAAACCCAAAAATCACAAAATGAAAAACTTCCTTAACTTTCATTGCCTGCTCTGCAGCCTCCTGCATCATGCAGGGACAGTCAGGAGGGCACAGCTTTATGCTGCACACCATCCATGGCACATTTATATTTTCTTTATTTACAAAGTTTAAAGATTGTTGCAGATTGAGTGATCATGAAATAGTAACAATGGGAATATGGGATCAGAGTGATTTAGGAAGTACTTGAAATCAATGTGGGGTTTATGATCAGGAAATTAAACAGAGAAGAAGAACCAAGGGGAAGATTTCAGCTACTGTTTCCCATCACTCCAATAAAAATGATGCCTTCCTGTCTTTGAAGCCTTTCCCTGGGAAGATTAAAAGAATCCAACAGGTGATCAATGGGTGTGCAGCACTCACTACCAGAAACACTGCCTGGATTAAAAATTCATTGATTGGGTCCTTTTGCCAAGCTGATCCCCAGGGACTCAGTTTTCCATCTGAGCAGGAAGGGATGGAACATGGAGGTGGATTCTGTGAGCTGAAGGGAACATCTGAGTGATGTCTGGGAGGTTCTTTTGTGAGAAACCCTTTCTTTGTAACAAACCAAGCCAGAGGAGGAGCAATGAAATTCAGCCCTGCAGAAACCAGGCTGAGGCTTCAAGGAGCAGGGGAAAGTTCCCAGGACCTGGAGGGAGCTCACCCTGCTCAGAGAAGGACTCTGGCAGAGCTGGGTGCACTCTGCCACTGGGGAGCTGTGAGGAGCAGGGGATTGATGAAAACAGGCTTCAAAGAACAGTGAGGTCCTACAGGGGAAATTCAGAGCTCCTGAGAGCCACAGACAGGTTTGGTCCCCTGCACAAAGAAGGCTGAAGCCACTGGGTGCTGTACGCACCTTCATACACCTCATTCATGGAGATAATTGTGTCCCCTGTCTTCAGCAGGTGACAGATGTTCAGAATTGCTGCCATGCCAGAGGAATAAGCCAAGCCTGAGGAGAAAGGATCATCAGTGTTTAATGTGACACAACGAGTCAGACTTGCCTTGGCCTTCCTCCCTTGGCCTCTGCAAAGAACCTGTTCTGTCACTGCCTCACTGGGAACGTGGAGCCAGTGAAAGCAGGGGATGGATGTGGACAGCATGGAACCAGCACGGGCACTGGGACAGACTGGGACAGACTGGGACACACCGGGAATAGACTAGGACAGACTGGGAACGGACTGGGACATACCAGGAATAGACCAGGACAGACTGGGAATGGACTGGGGCTCTCAAGCCAAACCAGCTGCCTGCTCCCACAGCCTCCAGTGCTGCTGCACAAGGATGGATCCAGCTCAGCCCAGGCATCAGCCACAGTGAGGAAGCAGCAGACAAACCCAGCGATGGGTTTGAACCAGAAGTGTTGGACTCTTCCCCACCTTGGCTGCCCCTGCCCACAGCCAACAGCCAGAGCTGTGGTGACAGAATCATGGAATGGTTTGGGATGGAGGGACCCCAAAGCCCACCCAGTGCCACCACTGCCATGGGGACAGGGACACCTCCCCCTGTCCCAGGCTGCTCCAAGCCCTGTCCAACCCATGAGGTACTCACAGTATTCGGCTCCATCAAGGGCGGCAACAACCGTCTCCAGGACGTGCCTGTTCGGATTCCCGAACCGGGTGTATATATACTTCTGGGGTGGGAAGAGGAAACAAACATCAGAGAGAGCACAGGGAAAGCTTGGGATAAACCTCTCCGGATCGCCGCCCGCAGCGGGAACAGCGAGCCCCAGGCTGGCTCCTCTCATTTCTCCATATTTTCTTATTTCTCCATATTTTCTCATTTCTCCATATCTTCTCATTTCTCCATGTTTTCTCATTTCTCCATTCTTTCTCATTTCTCCATATCTTCTCTTTTCTCCATTCTTCCTCTTCTCTCCATTCTTTCTCACTTCTCCATGTTTCTCATTTCTCCATATTTTCTTATTTCTCCATATTTTCTCATTTCTCCATATCTTCTCATTTCTCCATGTTTTCTCATTTCTCCATTCTTTCTCATTTCTCCATATCTTCTCTTTTCTCCATTCTTCCTCTTCTCTCCATTCTTTCTCACTTCTCCATGTTTCTCATTTCTCCATGTTTTCTCATTTGTCCACTCTTTCTCATTTCTCCATATTTATTTTCTCATGTCTCCATGTTTCCTCTGGAAGCTTTCAGGATGTTTCAGACAACGCCCCAAGGGGCCCGGGGTGGGTGACAGATCCCTGTGGGTCCTGCCAGGCTCCCAGGGGTGCTCCAGGGGGATGGGAATGTGCCTGCCCGGGTTTAATGAAGATATCCCACATCTTGGGGATCCAATTTACTGACTGTCACTGTTAATGAAATCTCTCTGAGCAAAACTCGGGGCCTGACACTCCCAGGGACAGAGACAGAATCCGTTTCAGGTGAGCACAGAAATTCAGCCTGTGAGGTACCTGCGACTGTCACAGGTGAAAATCTCTGCTAATGAACTGTGTATTAGTGTGAGACAGGAAGAGAACTCCCTCGGTCTCTTAATTTACTTTGAATAATTCATTAGCTCGCACTCCTCACCCGTGGCAGTCGCAGGTAAATCCCACTCTGCAGCTGCTAATTAAAGTTGCAGGATGAAGGGAAGCTACTAATGAGATGCGAAACAAGTCCTCCAACAATGCAGAGGCACTTGTAGGCACACCAAGTTCTATTGCTGGCTTTCACAGGAGGGCAGGGAACGCTGAGGAACTCACAGCAAGACTGGATCTCTGCACAACTCCTGACAGGAGGGGAGCAGGGGCACGAGCAGAGGGAGCAGCTCAGGCTGGGCCAGGGCAGCTCAGGGTGGGCACTGCAGGAATTTCCCCATGGAAAGGGGGCTCAGGCCTTGGCACTGCCCAGGGAGGGTTGCAGTGCCCATCCTGGGGGTGCCACTCAGAGCTCGGGGCTGGGGACAGGGTGAGGATTGGGCACAGCTGGGACTCCATGGGCTGGGAGGGCTTTTCCAGCCCCAGGGATGCTGAGAGGAGCACGAAGTACCTGTGGCACCAAAATGGGTCCTTAGAGCTCCTCCAAACCTGTGGAGATGGAAAATAGTGCAATATTTCACGTCTTTATTATATATAAAAGAACAGAGACAATAAATCTGTGTGGATTTTTCCAGACACTTTTATGGATAAATACACTGCTAAAATATCACCTGTGTACCAGGTCATGTTTTATAGGTTATAGCAACCCTTGTTACGTGAGTGAGGGTCTGGGTATGCCATGTGGTCAAGGGTGTGGACCTCAGGGAATGAAAAACACAGCACCAGCTTTGCACGATAGAAATTAATATTTCTGCCATTTGCTTCTACAATGTAGAATGTAGGAATTGAATGCTGTGTGCATAATACAGGAAATTGTCTTTTTGTGGTTTGTGTTGTCTGGTCTGTTCACTACACTGAAATTTGTGACATTGCAACACAATTAAATGTGTTTTCTGCTGGCTGGGAATGAGATATCTGGAGATCTGTGTGGGAACAAACAGAGACAGGGATAAAAGTAGGCCTTTGATGGGGGAACATGGAACTGGAGCGACATGCAGGCTGGCAAGGGCCAGGCAGGGAAGGACAGAGGGGAACGACCTTCCACTGCCAGGCAGCAGCAAACACCACAATTTGCAATCAGCCATTCTTGGTATTTAAGACATCATTGGCCACTGAAGGCAATCCTGGAGCAGGAGCTCCTGCTGAGAATACCCGGTGTGGGTATTTATCAATATTTCAGTGATACAGGGCACTGCAGAGCAAAGGAAAGCTCATTGCTGCCCGTCTTCCACATACCTGCCACAAATCCAGGACTCGGCACTTTGGAATTTAGGTCATTAGGAATTGAAGTAAATTTGGAATTAAGTTGTTGGAAATTTGAGAGAAACTGAGAATATAGAGAGAAAGCAAGGCCTTGAGAGCATCTCACCTGGAGAGTCTGTGGGAGAGAAGTGTGGTAGGGAGGAGTCAGATTCATTAGCAGGTAATGACGGGAATTGAGGAAAGCAGAATATTTTCCAGATAGCAAAAGGAATTATGGAAGACAGATTTATTACCAGGTAATGACAGGAATTAAGGGAGTCAGGTTATGAATTAATTAAGGGAGTCATTTGTTGCCCAGTAGTTAAGGAATATTACCTGGTAGTTAAAGGAATTAAGAAACCCTCTCTGGCACAGGAAGGTGTCTGAGGGATGGAGCAGATTATCAGGTGTGAGGGCCAATTGTGCCAAGGGCTGGAGCTGGGATCAGGGCATGGTCTGTGAGGAGGGGAACACAAGGTGGTGGCAATCCTGGGGAGCTGTGAGCTGGCAGCGCCAGCCCAGGGTGGCCACATGGCCAGAGTGGTCACTGCAGGGACAGGGGCTGCTGGCACCGGGCTTCAACCTCTCCAGAGCAGTGCAGCAGCTCCATGCAGGCGCCTCCTTGCTCTGCACAGGCACAGCTTCCACTTGAACAAAACTTGCTTTCAATATTTATAACATAACCGATGAAACTCAAGTGTGAATAATGATAATTCACCTGGAGAATAATCCTTGCCCTGTGACAGACATAAACTTACCTGCCTGGAACTGAACATGAAAAGCAAGATTTATCAAGGTGGTATTTGATGTGTTTGCAGTTCTGTGGGGGACAGAGGGAGAAATCCCGTGAGAAATTCTGTGTTGCAGTTGAGTTCCACATGTGTCAGGCTGGGCTCCTCCCTGCAGCACCTGCATAAGCTGATGGATCTAATCAAGACAAATATCACCTTGAGGAGGGCAGTGCCAGGCTCGCTGCTGCCCGAGGAGCTTTGCTGCAGCTTCCTTTGCAGGGATCTGCCGTGGGGAGGGGACACAAATTCCTGCTCCTGCTCTAGGGGCCGGGGCTGGCTGTGCCCAGCTCAGGGCCAGGGGCACCCACAGCCTGTTCCTGCTCAGCCAGACTCGGGCTAGGCTGGGCTCAGGCTGGGCCCAGGGGGTCCCTCCCTGGCAGCTGCTGAAGGGCTCGGCCTGTCCCCGGGCCACGAGCTGCCTCTGCCCCTC
>NW_005054529.1:762089-773242 GCF_000277835.1 Geospiza fortis
AAGGAAATTCTTCATAACAGGAAGATTTCCTTCCCCCTCCAAGTGTTTCATAATTCTGATAGCATTAGCTCATGTACAGCCAAACTGCCACATTGGTGCTACATGAGCTAGTGCAATCAAACCCCTGGAATCAAACCAGTGGCACACACCAGGGTTTCTGCCACGCCTGACCAAAAGCTGACTGAGTGCTCTCCAGGGGTTTCCCCTGTTTGTCCCTGTGAAGCCAGGGTGGGGTTTTTCAGGACAGAGCTGACTGTGCAACAAGAGGCAAGAATCTGCTTTGCAAAGAGGACTCTCCAACATCCCAGGCTGCAGTCAGTGCGTTGGGATTTTGGTGTTTGGGTTCCGTGGAGAATGGAAGGACTGGGACAAGATGACCCCTAAGGTCCCAAGCCTTCATTCTGGGATCAGGGTGAAGTTCTCTCTTCACAACTTTGTAACAGCAATGTTAATTATTTTCAACCCTGCAGTCTGTAAAGGAGCAGAGGGTTTCCAGCCAGTTTTGTGTCTCTGTGCAGCAGCGGGGCTGGGCAGGGACTGCTCCACTTTGGGATTCATTTTTGTGGGGTCCCGTCCTGGACATGGGGTTGGGGTGTGGGGAGGGATTTGGGCTGAGCCTCAGCCCTTCTCAGCAATGTTTGGCCTTGAGGCAAGAGCATCAATCAATGATTGATTATCCCAGGGGGAGCTCCCAGGTAAAGCCTGCAGAAAGTGATGACCCTGACTGTTTCACTCTGGAGCAGCTCCCAGCCTCCTTCTCTCAGGTCATTCACAAACGTGACTCCGGATGTATTTGCATCCAAGCTCCTGCTCCCCAGGGATGTGACACGGTGTCCAACTCCTCTCCTGGGACAAGTGAGGAGACCGCAGGGGCAGGGCTGGCCAGGGCACTCGCAGGGATCTCTGCAGTGCTCTGCGGAAGGGCACGGTCCCAGGGAGGTTCAGGTGGGATATTGGCAACATTTCCTCACAGGAAGGGAGGTCAGACGTTGGAAGAGGAGGTTCAGGTGGGATATTGGCAACATTTCCTCACGGAAGGGAACTCAGACATTGCAACAGGAGTCCCTGCCCCCAGAGGATTTAAAGGCCATGTGGATGTGGCACCTGGGGACACGGGGAACTGCTGGGAATGGCTGGACTCCATGGGCTCAGAGAGCTTTTCCCACCCAAACAATTCCTTATCCTCATTCTCCTGTGAGCAGCTTGATCCTGCTGCAGCCTCGAGTGTTTCAATGGCTTTCCTAGAGGACAAAGCTGGAATTCTCTCTGCTCTTACAGTTGGATTTCAAGTCTCCTCCTGCTGTCTCCCTGCTCTAAGGAAATGACTCCACAGGGGCAGGAGTTGTGGATTTTTCTCCCTGGACAGCCCTGTAGCCAGCCAATCAACTGGGAGCACAGGCAGCCGTAGAAATGATTGAGAGCACCTCCAGGTCCTCAAAAATACTCTTGGAGCCAGTTTTGCTGGCTGTACAATGAGTTTTCCTTGTGCTCCAGCCTTTCAATGTACAAACACCAGCTCAGGTATCCGCCCACACTGGGGCACTGCTCACTAAGTTCCTTCCTGCTCATCTCTTCACATTTTGATTTTTGGGCAACAGCTTCTCCACTCCAAGGCAAAGCAAATTGCCTGATCTGGAGCAAAATGGAACCAGCAGCTCAAAACTGTGCAAGAGCTGAAAGGTGAGAGTCCTTAACTCCCAGCTCTCATTGTGGCACTGAGATAACGAGGGGAGAGCTCAGCTGTGCATCTAAACATTTCAACAATCCCTTCTCCCAAGAATATTATGCATCGTTTTTTCAGCGTACTAAAAAGTAAGGGCTGGATTTTAGGGGTTTTATGTGTGGTACAGACTTTAGAAAAGCAACATTTTGTAGACAAAGAACCCAATCCGGGCTGGATGTGCCTGGGGGGAAATGGACGTTGGAGCCAAACTGCAGCAATCACCAGCATTTCATTACAATAAAGGGCTTTTTCTTAGAAAGAAACCCAGTTCTGTGGGATTTATCAGCTGCCATCATTTCAGCTGATTTGGTGCTTTTTCAAGCTGGAGGGACTGTGCTTGGACAGAGTTTTGGGAGGGTTGTTGTGGGAAGGGCAGCTGAGGACACCTCAAAGGCTGAGGAATTCTGCGTTCCTCTCCCTGTCCCCCTGAGCATGGGGTTTTTCCCTTTCCCTGGACTGGGATGGATCAGCTCCTCGTCCCACTTGCACCTGACTTCTTTTCCCACTGGATTTTGCCGTTAACCGGCCATTCCCAGCCCCTGCTCCTGCCCTGATGGGATAAGGAGAGCCCCCTGAGCTGTGCCCTCCATCCCCACCCTCTGCCCAGGGTGGGATCGCTGCCCCAGGGTGCTGGGGAATGTCAATAACCCCAAGGAGAAAGGGGAATTTTCTGTCCCAGCTTTCTGTGGGTGCTCCTGGCAGAGCCCTCCAAGAGGAGATCCCCACAGTGCAAATCTTTTGTGATGTCAGGTAGGAAAATATTCCTTAATTCACTCACTGGTCTTAGTTCTGTTCCTCTCACACAGATTTCGGAGTAGCTCTTCTATAGTGTTTTATAAAACCACTTGAATGTGCTGCTGGTTTGTAAAATCGTAAAGAAAAACCTTGAAGTCATGAATAATATGACCATTTTTATGGCTGTAATTCCCTTAACCTTGTAGGCATTGAATTTATCTGCCTTTTATTACTTGAAGGATGTAAATACCTATTAACTAGAGTGTAAATTTTGAGCTGAATAAATGCATTGAGGAGGAATGTTTGGGACATTTAGTCTAGAAGTAATAATCAATTCACAGCCTGCTATTAGTATTATTGAATATAAGAGAAAAAATCCTTTCAAGGGGACGAGAGGATTGCGTGTAACAAAACATGGAGCTGTAGTAGGTGTGACACAAACATTAATTTACTATAGGGTGATGTGCACAAAGAGCATTTTGCAAGAGAGAATTCATGTGATGTTCCATCTCTCCCAACAATTGAAGTGTGTGTGAAACTGTGTGATCTTTGGATACTCAGAAATCCTGAGTTGGGTTTATTTGGGCTGGTTTCAAAGTCTTGAAGGAATGTTTAATCTATAATTAACAACCCCAGCTCGCAACCATCCCGGTGGATGGGGCTTTGATGAAAACCTGGTTTCTTTTTCATGGGATCCAAGGGCGCTGAGCACAAAAATGACGGAAAATATGGATTTGAGCTGCTCTGCCTGGGGTTAAGATTGATCTGAGCTAAGTGTCTGAATCCCTGGCTGGAGGCAGAGACATGAGGAGTCCTGGCTTCAAACACTCCTAATTAATGCAGGTCCTCGAGCCAATCCTACATGAGAGCCCTTTTGCTTTGCCTCTGGTTTATTATTTATGCCCCTGTCCCAGGGTTTTTATGGACTGTGTCATGATATGTTAATTAACTTGTGCTTTCCCCCCCTCGAGTCATTTGGCTTAAGATTTAATTAAATAGTGGATGTTAAGTGTGGTGTAGTGAAGAGATTCAGCTGAGGTTGCTTTTTGCTGGCTTGGAGGGATATTAAAGCTGAACATTCACTGTGTTGGGAACACTTCCTTCTGTGGTGTGGGATCCTGCTGCCCAGATCTACCTGGATCCAACAGGAGGAAATTCCCTGGATATTTTTCCACATTTAGAAATTGTTTTAGTTACAATTTTTATATTTAAAAAGCTGTTATTTAGATATTTTATTGGACTCCTCAGCGCCTGTTACTGTTCTTGCTGAGGTTTTTGGCCTTAGAAAGTTCAGGCTGGAATGAAAAGCTGGAAATGCCTCAATTATCCATCCAGGAAGTCTGAGGCATCTTTTGATTTTTCAAGGAAAAAAAAAACCAGAGAGGAACCAGCCAACTCCATGGGGATCAATCAGATTTTTCCTGGGAGCTGGGGTAAATAAATGGTTTTTTATCCCTCACACTCCTGGGATTGTGTGACATCCACTCTTGAGATAATTTCTAGAAGGGAAGGCGCAAATTGTGGTAACAACAAATGAAAGTTTGTTCTGATTATTTAATAGCTGTACTTAGGATACCGAGAGTTTTGGTCTATGGTACTTCTTTAGAAAATTTGCCTTTAAGGTGTCTGCTTGACACGGTTTTATAGGATTCAATGGGATTACTCCTGTACTTTTAGAAAAACTGCTTTTCTCCTCTGCCCCAGGCCTTTAACTGGCAGCTCGTTCAGATGGAGAAGTTTTCTCCCTGTCCCCCAAAGTAGTTAATTAAAAATGAAACCCCAAACAACCCCCAAGCCCAGCTCTGAGCAGTTCAGTGGAGCTGGGTTGCAGAATGAGCCTTTTGTGCCGCTGTTCTTCCCGGGAGCTGCAGCTGTGCCCAGCTCCCTCACAAACGAGTTCATCAGCTCCATTATTCCCCAAAAGTGCAGCAGCTTCTGCTCCGCTCCAGCCTCATTTCCCTTGCACTCCTCTCAATTGGTTCACTCCAAACATTTTGTCACTAAATCGCTCATTTGTGGCAACCACGTGGGCAGAATCCATTGAAATGCTCCAGAGGGCAGCAATTGGGAGCCCCTGGCTCAAAGGATGGGATCAGGTTGGAACGTGGATTGTGGGCTCTCACTTGCTGGCTCTCAGGAAGAGGTGCTGGAACAGGAGTGCTCGGAGGGCTTGGGTTGTGCTCCCTTGGCAGCAGGGAGGAAATGGGAATGTTGTCCCTCTCTCCAGGCTTTTATCCCCATGGGTTTGGGGCTTCACTTGTTCCTTGCAAGTCTCTGGGATGCAGATGTTCCTGGAGTGGAAGGTGGCAGCTGGCAGGAATGTTAAACACCAGCAATGCTGGCAGGGAGAAGCTGGCTTGCTCACTAGGAAGTGCAACTAAATATTTACTGAGATTTTTTTCCAGGATTTTCCTAGATTTCCTCCAGTGCCCAAATGACTCCAGCTGGAGTGAGCACGTTTTGCATTCACACAACCTTTAGGATGTTCCTGCTGCTGTTTCCCGTGCTGTTTCATGGCTGAGGCTGCAATGTTGGGGGAAAAAAAAATGAAAATTCAGTTTTCTCTAGATCTAGTCAAAAGGCTTGGAAGATCCAAACAGCTTGGAAAAGCGGGAGGAGGACGGAGAAATTGTGGGAATAATCCATGGTCTTTTCAAATGCTGCAGATTCCTGCAGGTGTCTGGGAAGTTTAATTTTGTAATTGCTTCCCTTATTCCCAGGCTGTGAGCTGTGCATCCCGTCCTGTCCATGGAATGCAATTTGAGGGAAAGCTTTGGAAATATTCTGCTTTTCACCTGGCTGCCTGGGAAAAGGGGACCAAAATCCAAACCAGCTGGGGCTTTGAAAAGGAGGGAGAGGGCAGAGAGTGCCAGGACACAGGGAATGGCTTCCCAGTGCCAGAGGGCAGCGAGAGGTGGGATGTGGGGAAGGGATTCCTGGCTGGGAGGGTGGGCAGGCCCTGGAATTGAATTCCCAGAGGAAAATCTGTGGCTGCCCCTGGATCCCTGACAGTGTCCCAGTCCAGGCTGGACACTGGGGCTTGGGGCACCCTGGGACAGTGGGAGGTGTTCCTGCCATGGAATGGGATTTGAGGTCCCTCCCAGCCCAAGCCAGCCTGGAATTCTGCATCCCCAGGGGCACAGCCCATCCCTGCTCCAGCCTTACAGTTCCACTGGGGTTTGTGTGCCAGTGGAGGTTCCCCCTGCCCCAGAGGCACAGGCACCTTTGCAGGACATCCACGGGTTTGAATCCAGCACCACCTGGGAAAGGAGCGCTGGGAGCAGCTCCAGGGCTCCCCAGGAAGGGAGAGCAGGCACAGGATCCACGGCCCTGAGTTCGGAGCGGGACATCCTGCTCTGCACAGGATTTATCTTGGTTTCCACGGGCGGATTTGGGAATCTGCCGCGGGACGTGTGACTGAGGAAGGGGAGCCAGCCCTCCCTCCCTGCCTTCTGTCCTTGATCCCGGCCACACGGTGGTGGTGTTGTTTTCCCAATCGCGAAAAGCTCTTCCCAGGAGCAGCTGGAGGAGTGGGAAGGGCTGCGTTTGTGGGCTGCAGCTGACTGACGACAGCTGACCCTGAGAAAACTTCATGCAGTTTTCATGTCAGGACATCAGAAACGTGGCACCAATATTTGTGTGGAGTAGCAGCGTTGCTTTTCCAGCTTCCCAGGCTTTGGAATCCGAAGTTTCCCTGAGTTTGGTGGATTAGTGCTGCTTTATCCCATGGGGTGAAATGAGGCAAACCTTTTCTCCAGGAGAACTTAGGAACTCTGAGTCCTTGGGTATCATTCTATAAAATTAAAGCTGTTGTTTGTGAAAAGGTGGTTTAGACTCTGTTACAAGGAATGGATCATTCCCGATTCCCATTGGTAGAGGTTTAAATCCCAAAAATATCTTGTCTGGGAGCCTGCCTGCTCAGGGAGAGGGCCCATGCAGTGATGCCCAGGAGCAGACAGAGGTTGGGGCTGCTGTGTGTGATCCTTGAGCGCCTGATCCAGGCCAGATCTCCTTGGCCAAATACCCTGCCGACTCTGGAATGCTGTGAAACCCTTCCTGGAAGGCTGTGGGAATAGGGAATTGAAGCATCCTTGAGATCCAGGAGTCCTGGGCAGGCTGTGTTTACAGGCTGGGATTAGAGCAGGAGCTCAAGCAGGAATTAAACAAAAACCAACCCAAAACTGAACCAAAATACCTCAAACCAAAAGAAAACCCAGCCAAACAGGATGAGGGGTGTGGGATGGGCTCCTCCATCCCTGTTGGTCTGGCTCTGGAAGCTGACGTGTGCCCTGGGTTAGTTTTAGGGCAGGAGCCACTTTTATTGGTAAAACCTGACCTTGAAATGGCCTGGGCTCTGTCCTGCTTGGAAATGGTGCTCACCTCTCATGGCAGAGGAAGCAGAGCCCTTCTGGTCCCCCAGCAAGGAGAAGGAGCAGCCAGGCAGAGCAGCTGGGCCAGGAGATCAAGAGGGCTTTGGTGCCTCCTCTTCCTCACCCCGTGGCCCCAGGGAAGGAAATCAGGTACAATTTAATTACATTTAATTACACTGCCTGATGACGCTGCTCCCCAGCACAGGAAGGACGAGGAGCTGTTGGAGCAGCTCCAGAGGAGGCACCGGGATGATCAGAGGGATGGGAGAGCTGGGGGTGCTCCCCTGGAGAGGAGAGGGATCCAGTGTTTTGCGGAGAAAGAGAGAAAACTCCACAACTTCTGTGACAGTTGTAAAGCCGGTGTGTTTATCACAGCGCTGGACACACGTGGGAATCGTTCTCCTAAAATGACATGGGTACCTCTGGGAACTTCGGGTCCCTTTTTATCCCCCTCTCAGATACACATGCGTACAATTTCACAAGAGGTTCATACATATTCATTTTTACGAATTTCGCGTGACATTTACTGCTAGTTCTTCTTTATCAGAAAGAATTCCTAGGTCAAGCTGATCTGCTCTCACAGCAGTCTCTGTCTCTCTTTATCTGTCTCCCCCTGACTCCCCCCTTATCTCTGTCCTTCACTGAATCCCTGAGCCTAGGCATAGCTATGTTTCAAACTACAGACCTAACTCAAAGATGTACATTTCACCTGAATCAAAATGGATTTCTACTCTGGGGGATTTTTACTCTGTCTCATCAGGCAGAGCTCAGAGCCCCTGCCAGGGCCTGGAGGGGCTCCAGGAGAGCTGGAGAGGGACTGGGGGCAAGGGATGGAGTGGCTGCCCCTGGATCCCTGGCAGTGCCCAAGGCCAGGCTGGACACCGGGGCTGGAGCACCTGGGACAGTGGGAGGTGTCCCTGCCATGGCAGGGGTGGCACTGGGTGGGATTTAGGCTCTCTCTGAACCCATCCCAACATTCCATGATCTTCCTGGCATATTCCTGGTTCTTGTGTAGCTGCAGTGGAGCCTTGTGCAGGTGGAGCTGTGTGATCTGTTCAGTTCTGTGGAATTTAATTTCCAAATGCATTTTAAAAAGGGCAATTCGGGGGAAGTTCAGTGTTTGGGGGCAGAGCAGGCTCTGACAGCTCCTCTCCATCAGGCACCTGTCAGTGCAGCTCCAGCATCCTCAGCAGCCCTCCAGTGCCTCAGTTACTCTGAGTGGGCTTTGAATTCATTGTGTGCAGTTCAACTTTGGCAAGTTTTCGTACTTCATTTGCTTGTAAGCTATGGACAAAAATGGCAGTAATTTGAATTTTTTCTAGGTCACTGTACACTATTATCAGCTGGTCTCCTTCCTATCAATTTCAATGATTCGGTTTTTAGCCAACAGATTTTTAAAATAAATATGCCCTGGCTGAAAAGGAGGAGATGCTGTTCTAAAATTGTTAGAGCTTGTTGTTAAAAGTGACCTTCATGCAAGAGGAGGTTATTTGACTTAAATAGACTTAAAAAAACTTCTTCATTTCAGCAGAGCAGATTTTGATGGACTGAGAGACTTGCCTGGCCATTAACTGGGGACAGGAAGGAACTGCAGGACTGTTCCAGTGGCAGCTGATGAGGAGGAGAAGGGCTCAGCCCTTTGCATGGAAAATCGGGATAGGGAGAACGTTGGAATAGTGAGAGAGCCTTGGAAGGAAGAGAAGTCATGCAGGTGGTGTGGTGGAGGTGGGAGCTGGCCCAGAGGGCAGCACAGGACAGGCTCACGTTGGCCTGCTTGGCATTCCCAATAAATGTGTGTCCATCCCTGGAGCCTGGCTGCTTTCACTCGGGCCCGTGCCCTCAGTGCATCTTCCCCCTCCAGAATTCCCTCGTTGCAGCCCGTGCTCAGCCAGGCTGAGAGATCCCTGCCCTGGCTCTTCTCCAGCTCCAGCTGCTGGGCTGGTGAATGTTTATGAGCAGTAAAACCTCCTGTCCACACTGTTAGAGGCAGAGGGATTGTGGGGAGTGGAGGTCATGTCCTCCTGCCCAGCAGCTCCCAGCTCTGCTCCCAGCCTGAATTCCTGCCCAGGAGCTCCCAGCTCTGCTCCCAGCCTGAGCTGGGCTCAAAAGCTGCAGCAGGACAGGGAGGGCTCCCTTCCTGCTGGGCTTGTGGTTATGAGTTAGAGATATCTCTCCTCCACCTGAGCTGGAATGGGAAGAGTGGTGAAATACCAACTGTTGTCTCAGGAGAGGTTCCTCCAGCAGAGCCAGTGCTGGGTGCTGAGCAATCTCCTGACAGAAAATACAGCCAGCCCCATCCAGAATTAGCTCAGATCCATTCTTTTCAGCCAATTTTTTTTTCCCCCTGATAAGGCACTCGCAACACCTCTAATTTTAGCCTGGCTCTACGTTCTCAGAGCGAGCTGTGCCAGGAGGGTGGAGCAGTGCACTGCTGGGAACGTGACTGGGCTGGGGAAACGTGCTCAGCTACCCACCAGAGCACACCCCAGGGAAGGGGGCTTTGCAGGGCCACTCGTGTGGGTTTGGGGAGTAAACCCCTGTCAGGGGTGTCCAGGGGCTGCTCACCACCCCGAGCAGGGTTTGTCCGTGTTTTGGGTGGGAGTGTGGATCTGCTGCAGCTGCAGGAAGCTCTGCAGGGCCACGTGGGACCCAGGGGTCAACAGGGCCTAGGGCTGGGCCCTGCACTTGGGTGACAACAACCCCGAAATGGTCCAGGCTGGGAAAGAGGGGCTGGAAAGCTGGGAAAGGCCCTGGGGATGCTGGTGACAGCAGCTGGGCGTGAGCCCAGGGGTGCCCAGGTGGGCAAGAGGCCAATGGCCCCTGGGTTGGGTCAGCCCTTCATGAGAGACCCTGAGGGGCTGGAGAGGGTCCAGGGCAGGGAATGGAGCTGGGAAGGGGCTGGAGCAGCTGAGGGAGCTGGGAAGGGGCTCAGCCTGGAGCAAAGGAGGCTCAGGGGGCCCTTGTGGCTCTGCACAGCTCCCGCCAGGAGGCAGGAATTTCCCCATGGAAAGGGGGATCAGGCCTTGGCACTGCCCAGGGAGGGTTGCAGTGCCCATCCTGGGGGTGCCACTCAGAGCCCTGGGCTGGGGACAGGGTGAGGATTGGGCACAGCTGGGACTCCATGGGCTGGGAGGGCTTTTCCAGCCCCAGGGATTCCGGGATTCTGTGATGTTTGCAGGGCACAACCATGGCTGTGAATGGGGCTGTGCGAAGGAGCTGAGAAAGTTCTCCTGGAAGCCCAGCTGGGAATCCTGGCTGGATGAGGCTGCCTAGGGAGTTAAACACTCCTGTGCTCCAGGACTGAGTGCTGGGCTTGTCTTTACTTAGTCTTGATCTCAGCACCAGTTAAACGCTGAGCAATGCTTTGAACTTTCCTTTGTAGAAGAAATGTGGGCAGTCCAGCTTTGGAAGCCTTGGGATCAGGACTCTGTCCTGGGGAGGAGATGGGTACCCCAGGGATGGACCCCCCATGCCTCAGGCCAGCCTGGGTGGGGCTTGGAGCTCAAACCTGGATTTTGAACACTGCAAGTTTGAGCTCCTGAGTAGGTCCTGGCTCTACTGCTGTGTATTTAAAAGTGGCCACAGAGACAATTTAGTCTAAACTCAGAACTGGAATTTTTCAGGATTCCAGCAATACCTCGCTTCAGACTTGGCATTGGGCTCAAATCCAGCTCATTTAAACATATTAACAACAAACCAAAACAAATGTCACTGGGAGTTTCTGATGGCACACTCATGATAATAATGATAAATGCAATTAATATAATTTGCTTTCTTAAATTAGGGCTCTTTGAGAGTTCTGGCAGAGACTGAGACAAGCGGGCCCATGACCAAGTGATCTCCCAGCTCTCCAACCTCCCCTTTATCATCTGTGCTGTTTAAAATCATCAGGGAGTTATTTTGATAAGAGTTTGGAGCTTGTGAGGTTTGAATTGCCAAAAAAACTTTAGAGGAGCACTGGGCCCTTAACAGTAAATAGGTCTGAGTTAGATTTAAACTGATATTTAATTTGGGGCTAAGGCTCAGCCACAGCTTTGGGGATGTCACACTTCAAGCTCTGCTTTAATAAAATGGCAAAACTTGGTGCAGTTCAGTGAGATTCCTGATGTGATCCCTGCTGGCTCTGGGAACAGGGATAATCTGCATCCCAAGGAGCCTCAGCGTGGTGAATCATGCAGCACAAACCCTGCTCACAAAAACCTGCTTCATTATATAATGATGCTCAGGGATTGCCAGGGCTCTGTCCTACAAGACACAGAACAATTTTAACCTGAGAAATACAACAAGCTGATGTAGAGCTGCCTGTGTTTGGATAATGGTGCTCA
>NW_005054529.1:773252-788816 GCF_000277835.1 Geospiza fortis
GGCAATCCTAAAGCCAAGGGATGGTTATTTGTGGAATTAAACTTGCCATAAAAGTACAGTTTAAAAGGAAAATGAGCATTTAGTTAGTTTTTGATCACTTTTAAAACTTTATTTGCTTTTATTTTCTTTCCTGGCTGGAATTCTCCCTGAGTTTCAGGGGCTCACCTGTGTGAGTCAAAGCTCTGGTGAATGCACACTCCCTGTCACACAGGTTCCTTACCTGATAACATGAAAACCTTCACAAATTCTCCTGGGCAAGAGCAGATGTCGCCAGGTTTAAAAACAAAATTAAGCCACCAGCAGCAGCTCTTGAGAATTCCTCAGCCATCGGGGCTTAATTCCATGGTGCTGTGCTGTTGTCTGTCAACCATTCATGCAATTAAGGGAAAATCTCTCCCAATGTTTCCATGGTGCTGGAGCACTCCAGGAGAACAGGCAGCCCACACAGGAGCCAGCAGAAATGAAATATTAATTGAGCACCAGCACATGTTCAATAATCTCCACGCTTAATCCAGGCCCAGCAAATGAGGAGTGAAACAGCAGAGCCAGGATTTTCCCTTTGTCCAAGGGGAAAAAGCCATTTATCCTGGGCTTGGGGTGGCAGGTGGCAGTGGTGTCCTGAGGGAGCAGTGTGGGCCTGGAGCTGCCCCAGGGGCTGTGGGGATGCAGGGTGTGCATCCAGGGAAACTCAAGGGAAAAGGGATTTTGAAACGCGCAGCAAGCAGGGAACGATGAATTTACTGCAGGGCCCTGAGATCATGAAGTCCTAGAGTGGTTTGGTGGGAAGGGACCTTGAAGCTGATCCCATTGCCCTGTTCCATGGCAGGGACACCTCCCACTGCCCCAGGCTGCTCCAGCCTGGCCTGGGCACTGCCAGGGATCCAGGGGCAGCCACAGCAAATCTGGGAATTCCATCCCAGCCCCTGCCCACCCTCCCAGGAACAATTCCCAATTCCCAATCTCCCATCCATCCCTGCCCCCTGCCCTGTGTCCTGTCCCTCCAGCTGGAGGAGGGAGGGCAGATCCCAGATGGAATTGTTGTCCCTGTGAGCTGCAGAGTGGATTTGCCCCCTCCAGCAGCCCCAGGGCTCCTCCACACATCCCAGCCCTGTCCAGGTGGCTGTGTCCACCCTTGGAATGTGCTGAGCCTGTGCCATCAGTCTGGATAAGCATTTCCAGGCTCTGGGAATGCCCAGTGGGCCTCTCCTAGGGCTGGCTTGTGGTTGGTGATGGCACATGGGGGTGTGGGCTGAGCACTTCCATGCCAGCCATGCCCACAGGGATCTCCAGCCCCAGGAGTCTGTGGCACAAACTCGGGGGGGAATCAAATTCCAGATCCCAGGTGGTGTGAGCTGCCCCTGTGATGCACCCAGGAGTGAGTCTGGATCAGAATAAATTCAGGGAATAAATCACTCAGGCTGCATTCTCTTTGCGGTGGGAAAAGCCCCTTCTTCATTCACATAAGTCCTTTTATACAGTTTTACAGCCCTCGTGTGTGACTCCAATTGGTCAGCAGCTTTCTTGCCAATTACTCTCTTGGTTAATAACAAGTTGTTACCCTGGGTTGATTGGTCACTCAGACTCTCAGTGTGTACATGCAGGGAAAGTTGTTTGTGAGAGATAGTTCTCATTTTTCTATCTAAAAACAGTTTATACAGGTGCTGGTTGTTTTCCACCCAGGAATAGATTGTTTTGTTAACAAACTGCCCACACCAGGATTGCTTCCACATGGGAACTTGCAAAGGGCTACCTTGACAAGGCCAGCCATTGACTCCAGAAGAGCCAGACTGATTTTATGAGGTCTTTCTTTATCATTTCTCTACCTTTCAGCAAGTGTGGGTCCGTGTGGGGGAACTCAGCACATCCCTCCGGATGCCAAGGACCCTGTCGGGGGGCTCGGAGACCCTGGCATGCTGCCCGGAACACCTGGTGGCTTGATTTCAACCCTTGTAACGAATTGCCAGCTTGGCATGGGGATGTGAAGGCCACACAGGTTTGAATGGTGTAACAATAAAGTATTCACAGGGTGAAAATGTAGATTTTGGGATTTTTGGTACGGGGGTTATGGGGACAAGATGGAGGAATCAGGGCGTGTCTTGTCCTTCTTTCTTCTTCTTGTTCTCCATTTTCTGCTGTGATGTTGGCACTTATATATTATAAAATTATATCTAATTTATTTAATATATATAATTGTATATATAATTTATTATTCTTTTATATATATAAAAAATAAAAAGTTATATAATATATATATAAAACAAGATAAAAGTTTTAAAGCAGAAGCTAGTCCTTCTTCTTTACCTTCTTCTTCACCTTTTTCTTCATGGGGTTGGATGGTATTTTGTAATTAAACAAAAAGTCCACATTATGAGACATGATTGATTAGTTATTAAGTTAAAAGTAAAAATAATTTAAGTATCACTTCTTAATTAAATAGTTTTTCTTTAAAATACCTTGTAAAGATAAATACGAAGCCATTTTATAACTTATTCGTGAAATACTGTAAGACTCACGACTTGTAAAACTAGATTATAAATTAAAACTAATAAATACCTGAGTCCAAACTCAAAATACCCTCTCAAACACTTTCAATCCCAATCCTAACCAAAAAAAATGTTCACGGAGAAAAATCAGGGGAAAACTGAGAATTGTGTTCTCTGGCTCATTTAATTTCTAGATATCTCAGAAAGGGTTCTGTCAGCTCCCTTACGTGAGAGCAGATAATGGGGGAGATATTGATATCTGAAAAGAGGCTTTCAGGGGCTGAACTGTATTTATTTTAAACTTCTGAGGTGTGTGATCTACAAAAACCTGAGAAAATGTGTGCAGATAAAGTTTCAAGAAGAAAGGGAGTGAAAACTCTGGACTTGAAAGGGAAGTTGAGAAGGAAATATCAAGGTTTGCTGCTTTTTGCCTTTTTTCCCTAATTTCTCCACTTCAGATGCTAATTAACATTTCAGAGGAAGGAAGGCTTTGCTAAAAATCCAACATCTCTCCTTAAGGCTTGGCTTAAAAAGAATTCAAGACTTGTGTGGAAAACCAGGCTAATATTGGCATACCTGATATTTTAAGGATAAAAGAAGGAACAAATCAAGGAAAGCCATCCTAGACAGTCTCTCAAGCCCACATAAAGACACAAATTCAGGCAAAAGAGGGTTTTAAATACTTGGCAACTCCTCTGTAACATTAACTCCAGTGCTTTCCCCTTGTTTTCCTGAGTGGTGCATCCCAGGTAGTTGCTCCCTGCAGATATTTGTGGAGTGAATTCCCCATTCCTGGTCAGACAAGTTACTGGGGACAATGGTGGTGCCTCAAAATATTGAATTTTCTTTTCTAATACACCAACTCTGGCAGTGGGAGCCATTCCCTGTGTGCTGTCCCTCCAGGCCTTGTCCCCAGTCCCTGTCCAGCTCTCCTGGAGCCCCTTCAGGCCCTGGCAGGGGCTCTGAGCTCTGCCTGGATCCTTCTCCTCTCCAGGTGAGCACCCCCAGGTGTCCCAGCCTGGCTCCAGAGGGGCTCCAGCCCCTGGTGCATGTCCATGGCCCTAAAATGCTTTTCAGCAGAAAAATCAGCTCCTCTGTTGTCCAAATCTCTTTTGTTTTTTTTCATGATTTAATAATGAGTTAAAAAATCTTATTAGACAATTTAACAGTCATGAGAAAGAAATAGAAGTAATTATGGACATTAATAACGAAGGGAATTGTCTTCAGTAGGATAAACAAGTCCAGTGTTCCCATTTTCCCTGCTGTAATGAGAATGCTTGGTTGGGATGGGCATTGCAATCCTCCCAAGAGGGAGCTTTCCAACCAAGATCTCAGCTAAAACTCCTCCAGAAGATGAATCCTATCTCCATGGGCATTCTCTGGTGTGGGACAGACAGCACTGCTGGAAAATTGACCCTGGAGCCTTCTGGCTGTGGAAATTTCAGGACCCCTTGGTCCCCCTTAACTGTGGAGTGTTTTCTCCTGGGGTGGCCAATAAAGATTTCACCCCTCAGACCTTCAGCCCTGTGTCACTGTGGCAGCTGAGTGTGAGGTGACACTAAATTAACTTTGCTTGGGATCCATAAATGACATCCTGGCTTTCCATCTTCCCCTCAGAACTTCATCTCTTATTGTAGCTCCTGATTTATTTTTTTTTCCCCAGATAAAAAAATATTTTGCTGATGAAACAAACTGGATTTTTCTGCCTAATGGGGGAAATTTCCATTTCCTACTTACCCATGACTTTTGGTCTCCTGGTTGTGGCTCCCAGCTTTCCTTACAGACCCTGGAATTCTACCCTCTCTCCCTGCCAAGGGCAAAGCTTTCCTTGGCTGCTTGGCCAAGCTTTGGGAGTGCACAGAGGGAATCCAGAGGAGCCTTCTGCCCTTGCCATGCTCTGCAGAGATGGGGATTAGTGCCAGGGGCTGCTTGGGACGCTGACATCCCTGATCCCTGGAGGAATTTCAGGAGAAACCTGGGCATGCTGGCTTAGCCATGGCAGCTCATCCATGGATTTGAGGCTTGGTTTTTCCTTCCTGAGGCAGAGTTGTGTTTTACACAGCTGCCAGGGCACTGGGAGAGGCACAAACTCGATTTTCCTGATGTTCCTGGCAATCCCTTTGTTCCACTACGTGTGCTGGGCCAAGGCCACCTTGCTAACGAGAAAAGCCCCAGTGGGAGACACCAGTAATGGGTGCTTACTGTCCAGCTTTATGAAAAGCTCTTTTGTGCTTGGATTTAAACAAAAATAAAAAGCTGCTTTTGTTATTTTGGTGAGTTTTATCTCTTCAGCCGGTCTGGAGACAGTGTATTAGTCAGATGTGTGGGTAGTGGATCACCCAGGATGTCAAACTCGGTGTTTTAATTAAAAATACACGGATTTGACATATTAAGCATCCATTAAAAGCCCCACTGCTTTTCTGGGGAGGCTCTGAGGGCAAAACTGAGCTGATTAAATGGAAAGAATGGAAGTGTTGCTTTGGATTATTGCTATTATTTTGCTTGTCTCCCTAGCAAGAGATCTGGAGGGTTTATCTGGCTGGGGGACAACCAGCAGGTGAAAAAATGTCATTTTTTCCCTGTTAGAGCTGAGTGTTTTTATTTGATTAGCACAGAGCAGAGTGGGGGGCGTTGGGTGGTGTGGCCTGAAGGCTGCTGGGCTTTGCAGGGAGAGGAGAAATTGTATTTTTTAAATCCATGTGACGCTTTAAACAAGGAGGATTTGTCCCCCCACGGGCTCTGTTCTCAGGTGTGCTTGCATGCAGACGTGCAGGGCTCTGGGCTTTCCTTACAATGGGAGGTTTCATTCCTTTCAGGAGCAGCCATTGGGTGTGCTCATGCCAAATAGATCAATGAATGTTATTAGTGATGACAGAAGAAGTGATCCTGCCCTGCTTCAGGGCACCCTGCACACCCCAAAGTCTCTCCTGGCTCCGATGGAGAGATATAATATACATTATTAGTATGTATAGGGTGTATGAGGCAGTGAGTAGGATTGCAGCTCCTGTTAGGATGATTGTAAAGGCAGATCAATTGAAAAGTGCGATTACAATGGTTAGTTCTGCTATGGAGTTTGTTGTTGGGGGTAGGGCTATGTTTGTTAGGTTAGCTAGGAGTCATCAGGCAGCTATGAGTGGTAGAAGAGGTTGAAGTCCTCGTGTGAGTAGAAGGATTTGGCTGTGGGTTCGTTCGTAGTTGGTGTTGGCTAAGCAAAATAATATTGAGGATGTTAGGCCATGTGAAATATTAGGATTATTGCTCCTGAGAATGCTCATTGGGTTTGGATCGTGGTTGCAGTTACGACTAGTCCTATGTGGCTGACAGATGAGTAGGCAATTAGTGATTTTAGGTCAATTTGGCGTAGGCAGATGGCACTAGTTATCAGGGCTCCTCATAAGGCCAGGGTGATAAAGGGGTAGTGTAGGTTGTTTGATGTTGGGTTTACTAGGACTGCGATTGGTATAATGCCATAGTCTCCGAGTTTTAGGAGGAGAGCTGCTGATAGCATAGAGTCTGCAACTGGGGCATCTACGTGGGCCTTAGGGAGTCATAGGTGGGGGCCGTATAGGGGGGCTTTAACTATGAAGGCCAGTAGGAGAGCTAGGCTTGCGGAGTTTGCACCCTGGCAGTGCTGGCCCAGCTCTCCAGCTGCGTTTGGGGATGTTTGGTGCCTTTCCCTGCTGCAGGTGCTGCAATTGAGGCTCAGGGCCCCGGCAGTGGGGTCTGGGCGCTGTCCCAGCAGGGATCCTGTCCCCAGGGCTGCTCCTGGATTCCCTGCACAGCTCGGGAACGTTTCCTAAATGTTCACACAAAAATCAGGAAATAAAGAGAAATCTTTAAAATAAAACCCCAAACCACGAAGGGCTAAATTGTAATTGCCCAGGGAGGGGTTGTCCCTTTGTCCCACATTCATCAAAGCTGGGCACTAATGGAAGGGGCTTCTCCATTCCGAGCAGGAATTGTTCCTGGCAGGGTGGGCAGGCCCTGGCACAGGGTGCCCAGAGCACCTGTGGCTGCCCCTGGATCCCTGGCAGTGCCCAAGGCCAGGCTGGACACTGGGGCTGGGAGCACCTGGGACAGTGGGAGGTGTCCCTGCCATGGCAGGGGTGGAATAAATGAGTTTTAAGGCCCTTTCTAACCCAAACCAGTCTGGGATTCCATGATTATACCAAGGAAAATGGGAAAATGAGAGGCTGCTGCACAGCTGCCTTTTCTGGGGTTATTTTAGGCAACCACGGCTTTTTTTATTTTGAAATAGAAAATCGGCGAAGAATTGGATTAATCTGGGTAAATTTGAGTGGGCTGTGGCCTTTGGTTGAAATGTGATTGTAGCTGAATGGGAAGGTGCTGGCCCTGAGGCCCTGCTGAGCCCTGAGGAGGTGCAGAGCCGTGCATTGGTATTCAGGAGCTGCAGGGCTGCATTGCTGCCAGGCTATTTAAAACCTGCAGAAACCCTCCTGAAACAAGGTTATGCTCTTCATTTGCCATTCCAGGGCTGAGAAGCTGCCACCCCCAGAAAGGCAACACAAACCTCACCACACTTGGAGCTTGTCCATAACAAAGCTGAACCAAATTTGGTTCCTTTTGATGCCGCCTTTCAATGGATGTGTGGCTAAAATAGGAAGATTTAATGACTGTAAGTGATTTAATTCCAAATGGACAGTGATTCTGCACTGAAACTCTGCAGTGTTCTGGCCTCTGTTTGAGGATTTTGGGAAGGCATTTTGGGAAGAAATGGGTTTTGAATTGCAAAACTTTGTCTCACTTGAATAGACACCCTTGTATGTGGGAGCTCTGGAAATTTAGTTACAGCTCTCCTTGAATATATTAAAATCAGGGGGGGTTTGTGGTTTTAAAGCAAAATAATCCCAGCACAGCTGAGGGTCAGCAGTGGTGGGTTGGGTGTGGTGGCATGCTGGATGTGGGGAAGGCTGAGGGATCGTGCCATAGTCCCAGATTTTAGGGAATGCTCTCAAAAATAGCATTAAAGTAGGGCAGCTCGGAGTCATCCCCTTCCCTGCTCTTCCAGCTTTCCTCCAGGGCTGGAGATGGGAGGCTGTGGGCTGAGGAGCAGCTCTGGGAGGGATCTGGGGTTGTCCTGGCCAGGGGATGGCCCTGGTGATGCCAGGGATGCTCCCAGAGCCCGGGAGCCTGGCCCAGGAACAGCCAGGCCCTGCTGTGTGCTCCCTCCTGGGTCCAGGTCAGGACACCCGGGCTTCTGGAGGGAACTCCGAGGCTTTGCACTCCCACTGGCACCTCCTGGGGTCTCAGCACCGGGCTGAGGGGACAGTGGGGTCACCTGGGCTGCAATGGCTCTGGGCTCAGCATCAGAGCAGGGATTCAGAGCAGACCCAGGGAAGGGCAGGGAGGGGAGCAGCATTCCAGGCCTCTCCAGGCCCAGGGCACCAAAACCAGCCTGAATCCAGGAAAAGTGCTTCAGAATCCCAAGCCCAGTCTGTGCCAGCCCTGCAGGAACAGGGAGCTCTCTGGAAGGAGCACAGAACGGGGAGGGTGTTGTCATGGCAGGTCACTGCTGTGTCCTGAGCCTGAAGTTTCCTAGAATCACACAAGGGATTTGGGATCCTAAAAGGGTGGTGTGGGGCAGAGCTCTGGCCTTGGAGCACTCCTGGCCCTTCCCTGTCCCCAAATCCAGTGACACAGCTGCTCCTGGGGCAGCAGATGGATCCAGCTCCACAAAAACACCCAAGCACCCCCCTAAGGAGCCAAAAATGCTAGGAGGACACCAGGTGGGGCAGGAGGTGGTGGGAGGAGAAGCTATGGAGGTTTGGTGCATGAGAAGGCAAACAGGGAGTTGGAGGGAGCCAGGATGGAGCAGGGAGGAGGTGCTGGACAGAGCCTGGATGGAGCAGGAGGTGCTTGGACAGAGCCTGGATGGAGCAGGAGGTGCTGGACAGAGCCTGGATGGAGCAGGAGGTGCTGGACAGAGCCTGGGTGGAGCAGGAGGTGCTGGACAGAGCCTGGGTGGAGCAGGAGGTGCTGCACAGAGCTGTGGGCTGGGGACAGGGTGAGGATTGGTGACCCTGGAGCTCTCTTCCCCCCTCACTGAACCTGGGATGTCAGGTTTTATCCACTGGGTGAATCTCAGCCATCAGCAGCGCCCACTTGAAGTGTCCTTTGATTGTTTGTGGGATGAAAGGGGCAGGGCCTGGGCTGGAGCTGTGGAGCATCCGCAGCTGGGGCCGTTTAGAAATGCCTGTATCCGTGCCTGATGAACATCCATTTATCCCGTGTTTCGTGGGTTCTGGGGAGGGGAATTGCTGTTTGCAACTCCTCTGCTCTCATTATTGAGATGGAAGCGTGGAACTGCTTTGTTTCCTTGTGTCACAGCAGAGACTGGAATGGCCCCCCAGCGTCCCTGGAGCTGCAGAAAATCGAATTAAAGCAAAACCACTTTGCTGTGCCTGTACAAGATCCCCAGCTTTACGTCGTGGTGTTTGGGTTTTCCTTTCCTGGTGTCTGGCAGAGCTTTGGGAGATCCTCTGCCCCTATCCTGAGGGCAGGGTGGGCTGCAAGGCAGAGCCCCTGAGGCAGCAGTGCTGCTCTCCTCCCTCCTGCTGCTGAACTTCCCTGCGAGAGGCTCTCCGTGCTCTGCGGTGGAATATTTGGGAAGATGTAATTAAAACCATTCTGTGCTGCTGATGTGCCTAAATCCCAGCGGTGACAGGGCTTGTCAGAGCTGCCCCAGGCTCTCAGGGGAGTCCCTGAGCCCTCCAGCCTGGGAGAAAATCCAAGGGAAAGCCCAGAGCAGGGGAGGAGGAGCTGAGAGCAAAGCAAGGGGAGTTGTGGCAGCAGTTGTGGGTGATGTGCAGATGAAAAAGGTGTGACTGGGACATATCAGAGCTGCCTCTGCCCTGACCCTCCTGGCCAGGGCAGCACCTTCCTGTCTCCCAGACAAGCAGCTCTGGGGGATAAATCCAGCCTGAGGTCATCATTCAGATCTAATCAGTGCCTAGGCAGCAAATCAGAACACACATCACATCCCCGCTGCACAGAGCCTGCCCTCACCCTGGCTGCAGGTCGTGCCTGGAATATCCTCCTTCCCATCCTGGAATATCCTGCTCTCCATCCTGGAATATCCTCCTCTGGAGGAATATCCTCCTTTCCATCCGGGAATATCCTCCTCTCCATCCTGGAATATCCTCCTCTGGAGGAATATCCTCCTTCCCATCCTGCAATATCCTCCTTCCCATCAATATCCTCTTCTCTGTTATCCTCCTCTCCAGCAATATCCTCCTTCCCATCCTGGAATATCCTCCTTCCCATCCTGGAATATCCTCCTCCAGAGGAATATCCTCCTTTCCATCCTGGAATATCCTCCTTTCCATCCTGGAATATCCTCCTCCAGAGGAATATCCTCTTCTCTGTCCTGCAATATCCTTCTCTGTCCTGGAATATCCTCCTCACCATCCTGGAGCAGGGCCAGGGCTCCAGAGTGCAGAGCCTGGGCCACTGGGCCAGGGCATCTCTGGGACCGAGTCCTTGCTGGGCTCAGGGCACCCAAACCAGCCAGAATTCAGGAAAAGTGCTTCAGAATCCCAGCCCAGCTGGGCAGCACAAAACACCCAGTGCACACCCGGCCTGGCTGTTTGCTTGGTGCTCCAGCCAGACCCGTTATGCAAAGGGATCCCGGGTGTTTTATCCAAAGCGATCCCGGGTGTTTTATCCAAAGGAATCCCGGGTGTTTTATCCAAAGGGATCCTGGGTGTTTTATCCCAATCCCGGGTGTTTTACCCAAAGGAATCCCAGGTGTTTTATCCAAAGGAATCCCGGGTGTTTTATCCAGAGGAATCCCAGGTGTTTTATCCAAAGGAATCCCGGGTGTTTTATCCAAAGGAATCCCAGGTGTTTTACCCAAAGGAATCCCGGGTGTTTTATCCAAAGGAATCCCGGGTGTTTTATCCCAGGGTGTTTTATCCCAATCCCGGGTGTTTTACCCAAAGGAATCCCAGGTGTTTGATCCAAAGGAATCCCGGGTGTTTTATCCAAAGGAATCCCAGGTGTTTTATCCAAAGGAATCCCGGGTGTTTTATCCAAAGGAATCCCAGGTGTTTTATCCAAAGGAATCCCGGGTGTTTTACCCAAAGGAATCCCGGGTGTTTTATCCAAAGGGATCCTAGGTGTTTTATCTTTATTTCCCTTTTGTGGTGGGTGAAAAGGAAATGAGGGTCAAATTCCAGTTCCTAAATTCCCAAAATGTTTTGGTTGGGATCAGTACCTGAGTGCTCCGTTTATCCCAGTCTGGCTGTTCCGTGGGTTTATCAGGAAGCTGCCCTTTCCCCCCCATATAAACACAGAATTCCTTTTGGAATTGCTTTTGCAGCTCACAGGTGGAGTTGTGCAAAAAAATACTGTGGAAAAGAAGTTGCTGTAAATATTGATTTATTCAGCGTAAAAATTTCTTTTTTGGAGCAGGTCTAAAAGGTCTTCTTTAGGAAAAAGTGATTTATCCATTTAATATGTGAGCAGCAGGGATGTGCTCTGGGAATGCTCTGCAACAATCCAGAGGTTCTTTATTAATTAGTTGTTTATTAATAGTTTTCAAATATCCTGGAAGTCCAGATCCATCCCCAGTGGCTGTTGGAAATCACCCATTTTATCCAAGAATACTCAGTTGTGTCAGGAAACTTGTCCCTTGCTGTAAGATCCTCCAGATTTTTGGCATTGCTGCTATTTTTAAGCTGTATTTTTAAAAATATGGGAAATATTAATGTACCACAAGGTTTAAGGAATGGCAGAGTCAGGGGATTCCATGACTGCACTTCCCTGGTTGAGGCCCCAGCTCATCTCCAGCTCCTCTTCACCCAAACCAGCCCAAATGTGCTTTGTTTCGGCTGCAAAAACATTATTTATCCTGCTGCCACGCTTCATTCTGCTGACTTCTTCAGAAATCAATGATTAAAAAAATCCTCCCAGCCAGCACAGGTAGGGGAGGAGGGAGAGCTTGGAAATTCTGCTCGTTTGGAGTAATTTTTAATCTCTCCCCCTAATTATTCAATCACTGCAGGAGTGCTGAGGATGTGGCATCAATGACGCTGGGTTTCCGTGCTGGCTGAGGCGCGGCTCCTTCATCTTTTATTCGGGTTGATCTGCACTCCCGTTCCCCAGGAGCACCAGAGGAGCCTGGCCAGGAGCCCACAAGCACCTTTTGATTCTCACTTGTGCTACCAAGAGCTGTTTCAGGGCGCGGGGCTCTCACCTGGCTGCTCCCACACCCTGCAGGCTGGAAATCGGGGATTTGGGGATGAAATCCCAGGAGATGCGGCAGGGTTACATCAGGGTGTAAAGTCTGACGTGAGAATGTGCGAAGGGCGCGGAGGGAAGCTGCTCCCCCTCTGCCCTTTGGGGCTGCCCTGCTTCTCCCCAGTGCCCCTGGAAAAGGGATGAGCTCTGGTGGTGCCAGGCCCAGGTGCGGCTGGAGAGGGAAAGGTGAAAATGGGCAGGGCTGGAGGGGCAACCCGGCCGGGCACTGCCCAGTTCCCGCTGGGATCGCTGCAGGGCATCACCCGGAGATCCCAAACCCTCCCGGGCTGCTCCCGGCTGAGGCACGGCATTCCCGACCCGGCAGGGATGGGATCCGGCTGCTCCAGGGGAATTCTATGAGGGACTGAGCCTGGAGGGTGTCACAGCATTCCCAACCCAGCAGGGATGGGATCCGGCTGCTCCCAGTGCATCCCATTGCATCCCCAGGGGATTCTGTGAGGTGCTGAGCCTGGGGGTGTCACAGCATTCCCAACCCGGCAGGGATGGGATCCGGCTGCTCCAGGGGAATTCTGTGAAGGGCTGAGCCTGGCCCCGTGCTTGGGGCAGGTCTGGAACCAGCTGAGCCCCAGGCTGGGAATTGCTCGGGGCCCGAAGGAGCAAACAGCCAGGGAAAGCCCAGCAGGGCCCTGGAAGCTGTTGGGATGCTCAGGTGGGGCCTGGAGTGAGCCCATGCTGTCCTCCACTGCTCTTATCCCAGGGCATTTCTGTGGATCACCCAGTCTGGATCTGCCTGTTAAGCCCACGGGGGCATGATGAGAATTCCCTGAGTCGCTCCAGAGGCACTTTTGGCACACAAGGCCTGGGTTTGTCCCTGTCACACTCTGCAGGGCTGGCACGAGGCAGGCACGGAGAGCCCTGGGCAGAGATGGAGCACGTGCAGCTCCACTGCCAGGAATTCATTCAGGAATTAATTCTTCTTGGAGCTATTCAGGAGTGCTTTAAATCTTGCATGAAGGGCTCAGGCACTCGTGGCATCTTCATCCAAATTTTTTCTTTGCATTCCTGTGTAAGATGATGCTGAAATGTAGATTAAAGTTTTGTATCAAATGTCATCACCTGGAGGGGGAAAAAAAATAAAAACCTGGAGCACTGGGGAGCACTGTCCAAAATCCTGGTGAAGGATCAAGGCAAAATATTGGGATTTTGACATTGTTTTGGTTTCTGTGTAGCAGAGCTGGCTGGAAAGGGCACCCCTGAGATGCCCAGGTGTCCATGGCCCTCTACTGAGACAGGCGGCAGGGATGGCAGGGATGGCAGAGATGGCAGAGTTCAGGGATGGCAGGGATGGCAGAGTTCAGGGATGGCAGGGATGGCAGGGATGGCAGGGTGCAGGGATGGCAGGGATGGCAGGGTGCAGGGATGGCAGGGGGCAGGGATGGCAGGGTGAGGGGGCAGCTTTCCCTCCATGCCTGGCTGGCTCCAGGCTCAGGGAGGAAGCAGAAGACAATCATTTTCTCTCTGGGCTGCTCTGACACCCAGGGCTCTGCTTTCCAGGAATGCAATTTAATCCATGGCAAGGCGAGTGTGACGGATTAATGGGAAGAGTGCAGGGCTGGGATCCAATCTCTTTTATATCAGCCATAATTCCCCTCTCAGTGCAGCAGCCATCCCGAGTGCAGGGTTCCCATCCCTTCTATCCCTGCAGCCTGGGGGGGATCCCAGGGGCTGCTGGGCTGGGATTTATGGCCCAGCCCAGATCTGCATCCAGAGTCCAGGCATTCTCAGGGGAAAAGGAGGAGGCTGCTGGGAGAAGTGCCCTGCCAGAGAGGGAGACTCTGCTATTCTTTATTAATCATTCCTTCCTGGAAATCAATTAGCTGGCACAGGCAGCCCAGCAATCTCCTGGTAGCCATGGCGACGGCCCGGGGAGCCGGGGGAGAAAAGTACAGTTTAGTCAGGAAAAGTCCAAATTTTGTGCTCCAGCATTTTTAACCTTTCGGAGACAATTATAAACTATTTTAATTAGCAATGTTTATCACCTGCTGCAGAACAAAAGGAGCTGCACAGGCCCCCACAGACCTCACTCATCCCACATTGGTGCAAAACAGTCTGGGATTTATGTTTGGAATGTGCTGACCACCTCCAGTTCCCATTAAAACAACGATTTCTCTGGAAGCCAAATGAGCAAAGCTGATGATTTAAGCATGGAGGATGATTATTAGTGCCAGGCTGGTGCTGGGCTCTCTGCATTCCCAAAATCTGGAACCAGCCCTGGGGATCTGTGGGGTTTGCAGGAGGCTCTGCTTTTATTTCAGGCTAAAGGATTCTTCCCATATTCCATCTGCTGGGCTGGGAATAAAGTCTGCACTGTGCCAATGCCTCAGCCCAGGGTCTGTGGGGCTGGTTTGGTCAGGTTATCCATGAGAAAAGGGGATGTGGCATTCCCCAGGGAGGTGCTGGGACACTTCTGGAGTGGGGAAGTGGCACAAAGCCCCAGCTGTACCCCAAATGTGCCCCTGCTGTGGGCACAGGCCTGGGAATATTAGAGAGGGGCCTGAATTTGCTTCCCGAGGCGGGACACTGGGAGTTCCTCTGGGAAAACGTGGCTCCTTCCCTGGATCCAGCACTGAGGGATCCATATCTGCTCTCCTGGAGCATCCCGGCCAGAAGAGACCCCACCTCCTTCAGCCAGGGCCTGATCTGAACATGGCCATTTGTTCTAGGATTTCCCAAAAGGAAACTGGCCTAAAATCTGGGGCAACATTTGTTTGGATGGAAAAAAAATCATTGCAAAATTTCCCACACAAAAGGAATTTGAAGGAAAGAGGCTTCACTTTGAAAACTCCCCTGTAGAGAACTTCAGAATTTTGCCTTTAAAGGTCTGGATTTTATTCTCTTTGATAATTTCATTGGAGCACATCCCATGGGAGCAGGGTTTGGCAGAGCTGTGAACCTCCTCCTCAGCATCCATGAGGACAGGGGTGTGTGGGAGGCCAGGAAAAGGAGGGAAGGGCTGGCTGGCCCTGGCCAAGGGGCCCAGGAGGTGGCATTTTTTGGGGAGGTATCAGTTTTATCAAGAAATTTGTCTCTCGTGAGATCCGCCATGGTCTTGGCATTGCTGGTGTTTCTAAGCTGTATTTTAAAAATGATGGGGACTATTAAGGTACCAAATTAAGGAATTTGGTACATTAATAGTGCCCATCATTTGGCAGAATTTGGCAGAGCCGGGGGTCTGGGTTGCATGTGGAAAGGCCCTCATGGGATGAGCTGGTGCTGGAAGGTGTGGTTGGATTGCAGGGCGTGAATCCACAGGCAGGCCCTGGGAGGGTGTCCTGGCCTGTCCCCAGGCTCAGAGCCCCACCTGCAGGTCCCAAACCAGCAGCAGATCCACAAATGAAGGTGCTGGAACGTTCCCTGTGCAATCCAGGCCCTCCGTGCTGGGGAGGGATGAAGGAGTGGGATGTCCTCCATGGACACAGCAGGTGGAGCCCCCAGGTGCCACAAAAGCAGCTCAGATCCATAAATACCAGGAAGCTCCAGCTGCAGCGGGACACAGAGTGGTGCAGAGGTGACATCCCGGGGTGCTGTGATCACCCCTCAGTGATTCCACACCCCATCCCAGCGCTTTGGGAGCACAGCCTGTTTTCCTGGCAGCTCCCTCTGCGCCTGAGCCCGGCGCTGAAAACCCAAGATCTCTCTTCACACTTCCAACCTTTCAGCAGCCCCGTCGGTGGCAGGAGTGGCGTGGTGACAGCTTTGTTGGGGGTGCAGGAAAGCCCCGGCGGGGAGTTCAGGCTGCAGCTCCAGGTCCTGCAGCTATTCCTGGCTCAGGAGCAGTGTCACTCCGAAATAACAGCCC
>NW_005054529.1:789282-791754 GCF_000277835.1 Geospiza fortis
CAAGGCCAGGCTGGAGCAGCCTGGGACAGTGGGAGGTGTCCCTGCCATGGAACAGTGGAACAGGATGAGCTTTAAGCCTCCAACCCAAAGCAGTCTGGGATTCTGGGGCTCCATGGCTAGGGTTAGGTGGTCCAGAAACTGATCATTCCCTTTGAGCTCCCTCAGAGCTCCCTGCATGGTGAAATCCCTGCAAACATCAGCCCTGGGGGTTAACCCCAGTGGAGAGAGTTGTGACTGTGGCTTTAGACCAAAGGGAAACCTCACCTGGATTTTAGATTCCTTCTAGCTCTACCAAGGCTTTCATTTTCCTCTCAGGTTTATAAAAATAAAACTCTGTGGGCTTCTGGCTGGCTGGCAGGGATTATCCATGGCTTTTCTCATGGGAAGCATCCCTTTCCTTTCCAGGGGATTGTGCTGATGGAGGCAGAGCATGTTTGGCTGCTTTCACTTGGATGAGCAAATTCCATCACCTCTGTTTGCTGCTCAGACTGTGAGGGGGGATAATCCCAGCACAAAGTCAGGATCAGGCTCTGCCCTCTTGGAAATTGAGGCTCTTGGAAGAGCCAGAGCTGCTGTGTTTGCTGAATTCCAGGTGTTCCCACTGTCCAGCAGAGGAGTTTGGCGAGGAATGTGTGAGGTCTGTCTGTGCTGAGGGGCAGCACAAGGCAGGGTGAGGATCCCTGACTCCATCCAGGGCTTTCCTGGGACACCACTCCCAGACTCCCAGCCCCATCCAGGCCCAGCGCTGTGCTCCCCTCTCCTCCCAGGATATTGAGAAGCACCCTGACCCAGTGGGCTTCATCCACTCCATTTGGTTTGGGAGCAAGGACAGGTCAGGCATCCTCCTCCAGCCTTCCAGCTGACCTGGTTTGGAATTCCATCCCATCCCACATTTATAAGCAAACAAGATTTTTATTCTCAGAAACTCCAAGTAGAGAGGATCTGACAGCATCACAGGAAGTATTTTCCCAAATCCGTGTAGTCCTGCAAAATTAATGCAGTAGGAACAGTGAGGAGAGCTCGCTGTCGGATCGTGGACAGCACTGGGAGTCACGGCCCGTGTGGAACTCCTCATATGGGTTTTGCCAGTGAATTTGGAAAACTTTAGGGACATTTCCTTGCCTGAGCAGCCCCTGCACCATTCCCCAGGCAGCAGCTGGCTGCAGAGCCACGTGTGGCCAAGTGCCACTGCCAGGGACAGCGCTGGGACAAGCTTTTTGTCAAGGTCTCTCCCTTCCAGCTCCTGGTTCTGCAGCTTGGTGTCAGCCCTGGCCTCTCTCCTGCTTGGATTGCCCTAGCTCTAAAAAGGTGTGAGAAATGCTACTCACTTCTAAAAAAATTTAAAAGGTTTATTAAAGCCTTATCAAAAATACAACAGAAGACTCAATAGAGAAAATATTACAGCGCTGGGAGCAGAGGATTTTCCCCACCATGTGCTCACCCACACAATGGAGGTTTCACATTTTAACCTTTTAGCTCCTCTCAAAGTTCTGTCCATCCACTCCTTATTCACTGTCCAGTGGTGGAATTTACTTCCTTAAATCTAAAACTTAACATATAGACATGATATTGCCTTTTAACTGTGAGAGTCAACCATTCCATTAGTCATCAATCACAAAGGCTTTCTTTGTGTGGGCTGGGGAATGTTTTTATTCACACTCTATGGCTCTGGTGCTCTTTCCTTGTCCCCTTTCCCCATCTTATTGTTTTAAGGATGGTGCTGGGCTGTCACACTGATTTTCTAAGGTTTTCTAAGCTCTCTGATGTTTACATTCTTGTAATGAACTTTCTCGCACACTTTCTGTAAATAACTTATTGTTTCACATTATTTTATAAAAGAAGAGAAATTTGATGGACTGTTGCTTTGTCCAGTGTCATTGGAGAGGTGGCACTGTCACCCTGCAATCCACTGTCACTTTTGGAAATTTATAAATGTTGGCATCGTAAAATAAACTTCTCTTCTTCACCTTGAGAGCAGCAGTGTGTGCTTGTGTTGTTTCATGTCCTACAGTGACACTGGGCTGCTCCCAGACTCCTGCAGAGCAGGTGGAGCTGGGAATGCTGCTCAGCTGGGTTTGGCCTTGGCCTGGGCTCCCAAATTGCGGGCCAGTGGATGTGGGATCCCTGTGTTCCCCGGGAGCACAGCATGGCAGGAGATCCCCCAGCCCCTGCTCCCCTGACCCCAGGGCTGGCACAGGGAGCTGTGCAGGAGCGTCCTTGCAGTTCCATGCTGGAAATCCAGTGGAAGAGTGGGGTGCTGTTTGTATCCAGGGGGTCTGTCCTTTATCCAGATGTAAATCTGCTCTTCGTGGAGCCCCCGGATTTGCAGGGGGCTGCGTCTCCTTTGTGCCTTAAGCCGGGCCTTTTGTGGCCTCCTCCTCCATCCCCACCAAAGAGGCCCTGAGCTACTCAGGGAGATTAAAAGGATGATTAAAAACCAAGAGCAAAACCAGCTCCCCCAGTCTTTTAAAA
>NW_005054529.1:791765-794263 GCF_000277835.1 Geospiza fortis
GGGGAAAGAGGAAAATGAGGTCCCGGCCTGCCAAGCGGGAGCGAGGCCCAGTCAGGCCTCAGGCCGGGCCTGCCTCGCTCCTGCTCCTGCCCTTCTGTAATTAAATATACACTGATGTGGGCAGCAGGGATCTGCTCCTGTTCCACACTGCCGTGTGCTCCTGTGCTTTTTACTCGCAGGGCTTGTGGCATTCCCGAGTGTGTGAGTGTCCCAGGGTCTCCAGGCACACCAGGAGCAGGCACTGAGCTCCCTGGATGAGGTCAAGCTTTGGGATAAACCTTATACAACAGCTCTAACGTGAAAGACTTGCTTTTTCTTTAAAAAACAAGATAATTCCCCATTAAAATTTTGACCTGTTTTAATAGGAAAGTTGAAAAGAACAGAAAACTTGCATTAGGAACATGGAAATGTCTTTTTCTCTCTGTACCAGGCTGACTCAGGTTTGTCCTTCTTGCCTTTGTACAAGAGAAACACTTTTAAAATCTATTTTTGATGTTTTGGATGGAAAATTACTTTTAAAGGAAATAACCGTGTAACACATCTCTTGTTTTCCTCACAAATCTTTGAAGCAAATGAAGGCAGAATATTTTTTTTCTTCTGAATGTGTTCTGGTCCTAATTGAAGCCTGAACCCATCCCCTGTCCCTGAGGGGAGATTTTCATTTGTAATTAATTTTATATAGAATATTTATGTTAAACAGGTGGAATTACAGTGCCCAAGTCCATACTTTGGGCTGGAGTGCCTGAATTATGAATAGGTTCTTGCAGCCCTTCCTGAGCCCAGATGTTTGTCCCAAATTTGAGGAGTGCTGTCAGTGGGAAGGGCCTGGGCTGGGATTTAGTGTGATGCAGCTTCCATGCTGGTTTTATCCTCAGCAAGTCATGCTCATAAATTCTGCTCAGTCTATTAAATAATTTCTCATTAGGAATAATTTATTGGTGGGTATTGGAGAACCCATCAGGTGTGAAGGAAGCGAGGCAGGGACAGAGGGTTTGCGTGTGCAGGGACAGGGGGATTTGTGTCCCCTCTGCAGGACCATGGCTTCCTCCCTCTTGGTGCTCCCTCCCCAGCACCTTTGCTGCTGCAGAGATGGAAGAGCGGCCAAGGATATAATTCCTAATTATTGCAAGTGCCAAGAATCCAATTCAGTGCATTTTCAAGGCAGTTGTAGTCTCTAATTGGAGTTTTTTGGGAAAACCTCTTGGAATATTCAAAACTGCCTCTGTTTGAAGACATGGCATGTTGTCTTCTCTTTCTTGCTCACATTTCTGCGCAAAGATGTTCAAGGTTTTGTGTACCCAGAGTTGCTTTTGGGTTTATTTCTTTTGTGTTGGGGGTGCTGGAGTTGGACTCTGGTGATCCTTGTGGATCCCTTCCCACTGGGGATATTCTGTGACTCTGTGCTGTGGGGATGGAGGGAGCAGCCTTTTCCCTGGAAAACAGCTCACTGGGGCTGCAGGACTGAGCTGTGAGCAGCAGGTTGGATGAGAGTAAATCACTTAAGAGAGCCTTGCTAATATCCATAAATCATGTGGAGAGTCCCGGAATTTCACTGATCTCATCCATTGTAGCTTGTCACAGATGCTGTAATACATCCCTGAATAGCAGGAAAGAACTCCAGGAACCAGAGGCAGGACACATCTGGCATGTCTAGACTCAAAACTAGGTTAGGCTGGGAGATGTCAGCTCTTCCCCAGAGTCACTCACCAGCAGTTAACAGATTTCTGAAAGGATTTGATTTCATTTGCACCAGGAGCAAGGTCATGTTTAAATTGCTCTTAACTAAGTGTGGCCTATTTTTGCTCCTCCAGAAGTGGCTGCTCTGAGCTGAGCTGTCACCAGCAGGAGAGGGCACATGGGACATGGAAAGGGAAGAAAAGTCAAAGGAGGATTTCTTTCCTTATCCCCAGGATTTGGTTGGGGTTTGTTTCGACTTCAGGTTCCCGTAACTCATTTTTCTGAAAGCTTCCAAATCCTCTGTGTGGCCTCAGCAGTGGCCAAGGACCATCCCCTGTTAGGGAAGGGTTCCAACACTGCTGTGAGCCCTGAGGAAGGAATTTATGGGTGTGTTTAATGATCCCTGGTTAAACAGGGGGATGGCTGGGAATGCAGCAGTTTTTGGCTGGGCTGAGGAGTGAGTGAGGAGTGGCAGCACCTTCTGCAGCCCTGGGACACAACCAGTGACAGGGACAGCCCCTGAGCTCACAGCTCCCTGCTCCTACAGCGCCAGCTGTGCTGGGGGACATTCCACCCCCAGCAGATGTTGGAACCCTGGTTACTGAGCATTTCAGACTTTCTGTGCTGACAGGCACTGACCCCCAAGAGAGCACTGCATTTGACCTGAGGCCGTAGAGAAGACTTCGAAAATTGAGTGATAGAACTAAGAATATAAGTGTGTTGTTTAAATAGAAATATTAATGTCACATAGTAGAAAACTTGGACTAATAAAAATATAAAAATTATCTATTTATATAATTTAATAAAACAAATAAAAATTA
>NW_005054529.1:794273-803784 GCF_000277835.1 Geospiza fortis
AATAAAAATATAGTAATATATATTAAAAAAACCAGAAATTTTAGAACAAAACCTAATCCTTCTTCTTCACCTTCTTCTTCATAAATTTAAGTAGTATTGTGTAATTAGAAAAAAAATGTCCACGCTACAAACCACGAGTAGTTAGTCATTAAGTTAAAAATAAAAATAATTCAGGTATCGTTTCTTAATTAGGCAGTTTATCCTTAAAAAACCTTATAACAAGAGAAATAAAACTCCATTTTCTAGTTTGTTAGTGTGAAGTGCTGTAAAAGTCACAGTTTGTAAGACTGTAATATAAATAAAAACTAATAAACATCTGAGTCCAAACAAAATAATACCATCTCACACATTTAATCCCAACCTTAAAAAAAATAAAAAGAAAAAAAAAACCCACAAGCAGGGATCTTCTGTCCAGCCCTGCTCCACGGCCAGGGCTGATGCTTGGGATCTGCTGAGTGTGCAGGACACAGCTGCTGGGAACCCCAGGGGAAGCCTTTGCTCTGGGTTTTCACACAAACATCAGCAAATCCAGCTGGAATCGATGGCCTTGGAGCTCTTTTCTGACCTCAGTGACCCTGTGGTTCCATGGGATGTACACCTGGAGTGCTGCAGCCTCCTGGGGCAGGCAGGGCACAGCCTGTGGGGGATGCACCCAGTGATCCCAGTGCTCCCAGTCCTCACCTTACCTGGCACTGCCTCTCCAGGGAAAACAGCAGAAACATCTCTGCATGTCCAGAGTGGCGACCTTCAAGCCTTCAGAACCCAATAACTATGGATTCCCCCCTCCTCCCTGAAATGCCACTTTCCCAGGTCCAGGCAGTTGATTAAGCTTAACTGGGTTTGATTCTCTTTGCTATCAATTTGATTCTTTCAGATCGATAGGCCAAGAAGGCAAATAAATAATTTTGGCACATGAATATGAACTTGTGAGGCAAAATGCCAGTGAAGTCATCCCCAGCTCCCTTTTTAGCTCCTTTATTCCCTGTTCCATGTTGTGACAGCGCCGTTCCTTCCTGGGCTAAGAATAGCCCCAAGTCTCCCAGGAGCAGCCTCAGCTGAGGGCTGCACGGGCTCTGCAGGAGTGTGGGGAGAGAAAAGCACCTCCAGCACCTTGGCTTTGTCTCTGAGCTGCCCAGGAGGGATTTTTGTCCACTGCCCTCTCGCTGGAATAAAATTGTGGAATTCAGCTGCAGTGAGGGGAAGAATTGAGGCTAAACCTGAAGTTTTCTGTGTGTGCTGCAGAGATGCCTCGTACCAGTCTGGATGGCTTTAATGCAGGAATGGACAAGTGCTGTGCCCAAGGGAGCTTTCCTGGTGTTCCCTTCTCCCTGCATGCTCCTGGGAGCAGAGGGGCAGGTGGAGGGGTCCCTGTCCCTGGCTCAGAGGCAGGGCTGCCTGCAGGCTGGAGCCTGTTTTTCCAAGGAAAAATCATGGATTCACAGCATAACCCATAGCTGGTGGCAGTGGCACGGATAGGGACATCTGTACAACATCCCAGTCATGGAATCCGAGATCACTGAGGTTGGAAAAGATCTCCAGGATCAGCAAGGCCAAGCTGTGCCTGATCCCCAGCCCAGAGCACTGAGTGCCACCTCCAGGCCCTGCTTGGACACCTCCAGGCATGGGGACTCCATCCCTCCGTCCCTTTCCAATACCTGAGCACCCTTTCCATGAAGCAATTCCCCCTGAGACATGTCCCAGATGGTGACTGAGCCACACCTGGCCCCAGGTGGGAGCTGAGTCCCTGGTGAGTGTCCCACCAACCAAACTGTACCAATTCCCCACCTCTGTGTTGGATCCTGGAGCTCATCCCAGAGTTTGGGACCCAGGGAGCTGCTCCTGTCCCCATGACCCCAGATAACCCCAGGCCAGATCAGAAAATTCCTCTTTTTCTTTTATCTGCATCCAGCCCTCCCCTGGGCTCCCCCTCACAGCTCCTCCTGAGGGCTTTGCCACCATCAGCAGCATCTGCACCCCAGACATTCCAGAGAGCTTGGAAAAGCAGCCATTCCTTCCCAGGGAATCCAAGCCCTCCTTGACACAGCCATTCTCCTGATGAGCTGCAGTCGTTTTGCAGGAGTGTGGTGGCAGCAAATGGCATCTCACTCCAGAGAGGTTAAAATAATGGAATGGGTTTATTCCCAGCGCTTCATTTTGGATGAGATTTGCAAAGGTGCCACCCTGTGCTCGCACCAGCCCTGCATTTCACCACGGAGCCCTCCAGTTGGGAATTAATTAACCCTGAGTGCCCAGCCATGGGAAACAATGGATAGCACCAGCTCCAAACCCAGTTTTATGCCTTTGTGAGTATTTGTGAACCAAAGTGCAGAAAAGTCCCTCATACCAATTTTCTGGCAGCTTTTAGAGCTTAGAATTATCTCATTAAGCACTGAAGGAGAGATGAACTCACAGTGAGAAACCTCAGCTCTAAACTTGCAAATAATTGCTCAGAGCAAGGTGAATATGCCTGGTGTTTTCCAAGGGCTTAATGTGCCCAACTTGGTTCCAAAGGCATTTTCCCCCTGAGCTGTTTTTATTGTAACTTGTCCTGGCTCAGGTTTTTTTGTTCTTTTTTTTGTTGTTGTTGTTGTTGTTGTTGTTTTTAGAATGTCAGTTTTTCTTTCAAGCCTTTACATTTTAATAATTGGTTTTGTGCCTTTGAATGTCTTTTGCTCGTGGCCACTTGCTGCCAGTGCTCCTCCAGCTGCCTGGCTCCATGCTGGGATGCATCCAGCTGTTCCACACATCCCTGTGCTAACGGGCAGGAGGAATTGCAGTCCTTCCCATTCCCCAAGTCATTCCAACAGGAGCTGGAGCTCTCCCGTGAGGAGCTCGTTCTGCTGCTGCCACTCCATGATCTCTCATTAAATCCGGGAACACTTGACATAATTGGATCCCAGTCCAGAGCTGGAGCTTGGAGTGCCACAGCAGCACAAATAAACATCTTCACCACAGCTGTGGGGATAAAAATATGCTCAGCTCCTGAGAAAAACACAAAGTCATGGAATCATGGGTTTGGAAAAGCCCTCGAAGGCCATCCAGCCATTCCCACAGCACTGCCAGCTCCTCCAGGTGGTCAGCAAGGGTTGGAGTCGGTGGTGTGGAAGATCTTTTCCACCCTTCCATGGGTCTCTGGAAGTAAAACATCCACAGTGGGAAAGAAAGCTGGGATGTGTTAATGAGCTCTGGAAAGCTCAGGTTTTGGAAATGCTGCTGCTCACATTAACCCTGACACAGCTGCCTGAAGGTTATTGGGAGCAGGGGATCTGTGATTTCCCTGAAATCAGATTTTGTGGTTCATCGTTCCTTCAGTGTATTAGTGCAATTACCATTTACCTAATGAACTCTTCCATTAAATTAGCATAAGTGGGGCCGATTTTGAGCCTTAGCATCCATCCTGCTGCAAGGAACATTCCTCTGGAATTCACCCATCCCTGCAGAGGCCTGGGCTGGCAAATCCTCCTGGGAATGCTCCCCAGAGCCAGGGGATGCTGCTGCTCTGGCTTCTCCCTTCCCATCTCCCATGGT
Organism: Geospiza fortis; assembly: GCF_000277835.1. NCBI lineage: Eukaryota > Metazoa > Chordata > Aves > Passeriformes > Thraupidae > Geospiza > Geospiza fortis. Next base: position 797,802 of record NW_005054529.1, read on the forward strand.
TTGCCGGGACTTGGTGTGCTCCAGCCAATCCAGACACAGGGTCCAGCCCAGCTAAGTCCAGCCCAGCCAGGACCAGGTCTAAGCATTGTGTTGGTGCGGTCAGTGGCACTGCAAATATGGGTGAGAACAGGTTGGGAGCAGAAATATCCTTGTGGAGAGAGGCCTGGATCAGCCAAGAGCTCACACCCACCCCAGTGTGACAGATGGGAAAGGGGGCAGGATCTGATCCTGCTCAGAGTCACTCTGGAATGCAAAAACTCTTCCTCCCATCCCTGTCCTGACCACAGGATTCATCCTCCATTAGGCCACTAGGGGAATTTACGGTAATTTAGGATTTAAGCCCTTCCCAAAAGACAGAATCATTAAGATTGGAAAATTTCTCCAAGATAATCAAGTGCAACCTTCAACCGAACCCCCTCAAGCCCACTAACATGTATCCCAAAGTGGCCACTTACAGCTGGTTTTTGGACACTTCCAGGGATGCTGACTCCAGCACCTCCCTGAGCAGCCCTTCCAAGGCTGAATCACTCAGGGGAGAAATTTATCCTAGTATCCCACCGATATCTCCTCACAAAAATCTGGAGGTTTTGGCCAATGTCCAGAGGGAGAAATTTGCTGTGTGACACACACCCTTTACATCTGACACAGGACAGCTGACGAGGATTGCCAGCTGGATTGGACAGAAAAGATGGAAAAGCTGCTGGGTGAGGGGCTGCTCAGCAGGAGCAGTGGCAGCAGCAAGGTTGGGTTTTGGAGAATCCCAGAATCCCCAACTGGTTTGGGTTGGGAAGGGCCTTAAAGGCTATCTCGTTCCATGGGCAGGGATATCTTCCAGAGACCAGATCTTTTCCAGCAGGAACCTTGGATGCAAAGCGGCCTCCTTGGAGTCCTCCCAGGCACCAGAATGGATTTATCCATGTTTTCTCCCCCCAGGTGTTTTCCCCAGCAGCACCCAGAGTTGGGGCAGTTCTGCTGGAGCAGATTCCCGCTCACAGCGATCCCATTTTAATGGGAAAAGCTGTTCCACAGCCCAATCCTCAGGACAAAGCACCAGTATTCCTGATTATTCCTCCTAAATGAACCTGACTTTGTTAATTCCCACATACAAGAAAGGCAGAGGAACACATGTTCTGCCAAACCAGCTCTGTCCCCCAGGGCTCCCATCGCTCCACGCTCCACCACGGCGCAGGAGCCCTTCTCCTTGGATAAATCCTGACTGGGATTTGCTCCAGCAGTCACAGTTGTGCTGAAGAAATCACTGGTTCCATGGGACTGGGGAGGACCTGGCTGTGGAACCTGGGGAAGGTGTGGGAGAGTCAGGCCATGATTTATTCCGTATGGGAATTGTGATGATCCGTTGGGCCGGGTCTGTTTGTCCGTTCCCTTCCCAGCTGAAATGATGGCTGGAGTCTGGTTTAAAAGTGGAATTGAATTTAAAATTGGGTTTTTTTGGCTGCAGCTCCACATCTTCTGCCATTCCAGTGGGCCCTCCTGAGCTGCTTGGCCTCCCCTCACGTCTCTGCACGAGGGGTTTGATTTATGTGAAGCAAAGCAGGGAAACGGGAGGTGGCAGACTGGTCCCAGTCCTGTTCATACAGCAGGAGGGCTGGCACCCTCACACTGCTCCAGGAGCAGCTGGGAATCCATCACCCTCTTCCCTTGGGACCCACCACTGCAGAAGTGCCTTTCCTGAAGGATTGGATGCCCAAGGGCTCATTCTGGAATAGTTTCACTGGTCCCTCCCCTGCAGTGCCACCCTGGCAGTGCCAGGCACCTGTGGGATCCATCCTCTCTCCTTGGCGACCACAGCAGCCTGGTTTTCCAAGGAAAAAGATCCCGCATGGCTGGAGGGGAGGGTGGCAGGAGGGAAAGCAGCTGGGAATGTCCTTGGAGCTGCAGATCTTGGTCTGCTCAGTCCCAGCCCAGGAGCTGCCGCTGCTCAGCTTCCTGGGACTGGGATGTGTGGAAATAGTCATGGAAGCCAGAAGAGCTGGAGTGTTAAACATGCAGGGAGCGAGCTGCTGACAGGGCTGCAGCCCACAGGTAGCAGCCTTTGTTAGCCCAGAGCTGCTTAATCACACAGGAAGAACATTCCAGACTTTTTTTCCAGGGTAGGTAATGTTGGATTTGCCCCCTTCACCTCCCTGATGAGGTTTTATTTGTGTTTATGGATACCAGAGGTGAGCGGGGGCTGCTCTGGGCACAGCAGCAGCTCCGAGGTCGTGCCTGTGCTGGGAGAATCCCACCTCCAGTGCCTCCAGTTTCTGTGGAAACAGCACGTCTCCGCGGCTCCCACTTCCACGTGCTCCAGAAGTTATTAATAACACTGGAGTTGCTTCCCTGGGAGCTCTCGCTCCAGGGATGCCAGGCTGGAGTCCGTGCCCAGGTGTGTGGCCTGCCCTGGATCCCAGCTGGAGCTTGGGCTGGATGAGGTTGGGAATGGGAAGCGCTCCCAGAGCAGCTCCCAGGCTCTGCAGCCAGGCCATGGGGCCATTCCCTTGCTCTGATTCCCAGTTCTGGGAATTGCAGCCATGGATCAGTGTCTCGGGCTGCCCAGCCAGTGTTTCATGGGAATGCTGGGGAGTTTGGGGGCTCTCCTGGATTTTAGTCTCTGCCTGCAGAGCCCCAGCTGTCTGTGCCAACCTCAGATCCTGCTCTCCACGTCCCAAGCTGGAAAGAAACACAATAAAATTATCCATCCCTCCCAATATCCTTAATTGTGTGGCCTGGATACAGCCAGAAAAGCGGAATTTTCCTTCTGTGATCTGATTTTTCCGTGATTAATGTTATTTCTGCTGGTTTGAATTGGTCAGTGAGCAGCTTTGCTTTGCCCAGCATGTGTGGATGGAGAGTTTTGGGGGGCATTTGCTGCTCCACTCGCTCCACTTGTCCCACATTAAAGGGAAAATCCCTCCCTGGAGCAGGGAATTCCCAAGGGCTGGGCCAGCTGGGAAGGGAACACAGTGGTCACGCTCCAGCTCCTGGTCTGGAACATCCCCAGCTCTGCTCAGCCACCCGTTCCATGGAGATGCTTCATTGGGCTTGCAGGAAAACCCTGAGAAGCTTCGCTGCCCAAGCAGGTGATGGGGGTGGAATGTTGGGAGCAGGAGCTCACCAGGAGCTGCCACTGCTCAGGAAATGGGCTACTCCGAGGTTAGGGGGAAAGGAAGCGGAATTTTTCCCTGGAGCAATAATTCCTTTAAGATTCCTTTAGTGTTTCTCAGAATGCCTGTGTCCCACCAGCAGCTGGCTCACATTCCTGGCTTTTTGTGGGTTTGCCCCTTTGCTCCTGATCTCAGGGGTGCAAACACCCTGAGCTCACCCTGAACATTCCATGCCCTTCAGGCTGGATCTGGATCCAGGTTGCCTCGTCCATGAGATGCTCAGCTTCCAGCAGAAATTTCAAATTTTTGGGATGTTGCTGGCTTTTCCCATGGGAGAGCACAGGGCAGCGGGATGAGGCGTTCAGTTTAGGTCATCCTGGAATTTGGAGATATCCCAGTACAATTTTTAGGAATACAGACCTTTCTAGGATGGATCCATAAAGGTTCTTGCCACAGACTCGTCTGTTCCAATTGATTTCAAGTGAAACTCACATAATTCGGTTTCTGCTTAATGAAGTTATGCAGCCTTGTTGCAAATTAGTTAAAAAACACATTTATTCTGCTTTGGAATCTGCCAGGAAAAAGCAGCTGCAGTGGAAGGGGCAGCAGGACTGAGGGACCAAGCAGAATTTCCAGGGCATCCCAGGGAAAGCACAAGAATTCTTTTAAAAGTGAAAATAGCTTAGAATTTCCATTGTTGCACCCTTGTAGCTTGGAAGATCTCCTTTAAAATGCAAGTTTTAGGGAATAAAATTTCCTTCTTCTTCTTAATTTACTTTTTTTTTTTTAAATAAGGAAAACATAGCTCAAAGTTTGTGTTTTCTGCTGTTCAAAAATGTGTTAAAAATAAGGAGTAAACCTGCCAGTGGCCTTTAGAAGGTGCTAAATTTGCTCATGAGAGAAAGCCAGGAGTGTTTCCCACCTCCAGAGGCTTTTTGGGATACTTCCATATCCCGATTATGGGAGAGAGGCCAAAGTCTGTCTCTATAAATGTCATCCAAAGGCTGCCTAATGGAATTAGCAGGAACGAGGCAGTGGAACTCCAGTGGAGTCAATTGAGTTGCTCCCACTTAATTGGTGAATTCGTCATCAAATTCTTCATTTGCTCTCGGAGGGATGGAAAGATGCCATAAATTCTGGATGCTAAAACAGTCCCCACGTTGAGCTTGGTGAATAAAACCCAAACAAGGAATTGTGTGTGGCAGGAAAGAGCCAGGAGAGTTAATGAGCATTGATTGGTGACGAAGTTTGGTTCTGAGGCAGGCTGGGGACCTGCAGGTGGCTCCAGGGAAACCAGGTGTCCCTCATTCCCTCTGCCTGAAGAGTTTCCTCCTTTATTTATGTGGATTTGTGGTTTTACTCTTGGAAACACCAGTGATGGGAACAAACTGGGGCCAGTTTGATGCTGAAGTTTTTTTCCTTTTTGCAGATTCCAAAGACTGGAGGGATCAGGAATGCTGAGGACGTCGAGCTGCAGGGATCGAGGTGGTGTGGACACCTTGGAGAGACATGATTGTTGTGGGAGGGGCTCCTTCTGTTCCCACATCCAGGGAAAAGGCTGGAGGCTGAGCAGAGGGCAAGATCCAAAGGAGGAGCTGGGAGCAGAGCTGACCCCTGGAGCCCCATCCCTGCTGAGGCCACCCTGACACTCCCAGCGAGGAGGAAATCAGGGCAAAAAACCTGAGACATAATTAAAAATTAGGATCTGGCCCTCAGCAAAGCAGATTAAGGAATTAGACTGAGGCCAAAGCCCCAGGGACTGCAGGCCAAGCTTAATTTCCCCCCCAGGGCCAGCTGAACTCCTGGCTGGAGGCTGTTGTGGTTTGATGGCTTTGAGGAGGTTGAGTTTGCTACGAAGCTCTGCTCCCATCCCCTGCCCAGCTTGGGAGCACCCTCCCAGTAATCACTGTCCCCAGCAGACACAATAAATATGTGGGTTTTTACAAACATTGATATTTCCATGGGTTAAACTGGTAGTTCCCTTCTCCTGGAGGAAGAATGTCAATGTTTTTGAGCCTGACTCATCCCCCTTCCCCCTGGATGGGTAAGAATGGAGTTTTTGATCATTCCTGAGAAAAACTGAGTGAAGGAACTGTGTCTTTCCTTGGAAAACTGGAATTTGAGCTAATGGGTTGTGAGGAGAAGGCTCCACTTGGGTAATGAACTTAAGGCATCCAGTGGAAGGGCTGAGTCTGTGGCTGAGGGACATGGAGCTTCTCTGGGCTGGATGCTGAGGGTCTCCATCATCCATCCATCCATCCATCATCCATCTATCCATCATCCATCCATCCATCCATCCATCCATCATCCATCCATCCATCCATCCATCATCCATCCATCCATCCATCCATCCATCCATCCATCCATCCATCATCCATCCATCCATCATCCATCCATCCATCAATCCATCCATCCATCCATCCATCATCCATCCACCATCCATCCATCCATCCATCCATCCACCCACCCACCCATCCATCCACCATCCATCCATCCATCAATCCATCCATCATCCATCCATCATCCATCATCCATCCATCCATCATCCATCCATCCATCCATCCATCCATCAATCCATCCATCATCCATCCATCCATCCATCCGTCCATCCATGAGGGACTGGAGCACCTCCCAGCTCCCAGACACGCAGCTGCAGGTGAGTCACTGCTCTTAGGAGCTCCCTGCATGTTTGGAAGTGCTTTGAGCTCTTTCTGACAAGAGCTGCAGCAGCACCTGGCAGTTCTGGTGTCTGGAGTTGTCCCTGACGTGCTCTGAGCTCACAGTGGGCTCTGCAGGGCAGCCCTGCAGGGCTGTCCCCCAGAACTGCAGCCCACGTTTGGTGGTTCCTGGTGGAGAAGGCTTTAATTACTGCTGCCAGC
>NW_005054529.1:803842-810638 GCF_000277835.1 Geospiza fortis
TTCCTGCTTTTCCCTCCCTCACCCCCAGCCTGTGCCAGGCTGTGCTGCCTGTGGGGCTGGGCACAGCCCTGGGCAAGGTGTGAACCACAGCAGGTTTGCCCAGCCCCGTGTCCTCCAGCCCCCAGCTCGGGTGGAGGGGTTGGATGCTGGCTGATGGTGCAACCTGATGAGCTTAAAGATCTCTCCCCACCGTCACAATTCTGTGACACTCCAATCCATGAGTTCAAAGCTGTCCCTTGGGCATTGGTTTTTTTGTTGGTGCTGTAAAATCCCAAAGGTACAGTCAGGAATGGTGACAGCAGCAAGGGGAGTGGATGTTCACATCCTTGGGAGAGACGAGGAGCCCTCGGAGCTCCCAGTGATCCCAAAACTTGTGGAAGTGCCGGCAGCTTGTGCTTCTCCTTCCTCTTCTTCCTGTCCCTGCTACCAACACAAAATGCTTGGAGATTTTGTCTGTTGATCACCCCCTCTGTCCATGTCCCCAGGTCCTCTACTCAGGGGCTGTTTTCAACGTTGTTTGGAGGTTTAGAGCCAGACCCGATGAGCAAAGTGTGGCTTTGTCTGGTTTGGTTTATTTATGAGGTTGGGAAGAGGAAATGGTTTGTCCTGAGGAAGCTGAGGGGGCTGGGAAGGGGCTGGAGAATCCCTGAGGATCTGGGAAGGGGCTGGAGAATCCCTGAGGAGCTGGGAAGGGGCTGGAGAATCCCTGAGGAGCTGGGAAGGGGCTCAGCCTGGAGCAAAGGAGGCTCAGGGGGCCCTTGTGGCTCTGCACAGCTCCTGCCAGGAGGGCACAGCCGGGGGGGTCGGGCTCTGCTCCAGGGAACAGGGACAGGAGGAGAAAAAGGCTTCAAGTTACCCCAGGGAAGGTTCAGCTTGGAGATGATGGAAAATTTCTTCATGGAAAGGTTCTCCAGCCCTGCCACATCTGCCCAGGGCAGTGCTGAGTCCCCACGCCAGGAGGGATTTCAAAGCCCTGTGGATGTGGCACTTGGGGACGCGGTCAGGGATGGCCTTGACAGTGCTGGGGATGGTTGGACCTTCTCTTTGAGCTGTTTCCCTCAATCCCAGCTGGTTTCTGCCAGCAGGGTTGGTGACCAAAGCTGCTAAAGGGCGCTGACAATTTGGGTTTGCAGCATCTGCTGCGTCTCACTTCTCCAACCTCTGCTTTTCCCAAATTGGCTGCAAAGATTTCCTGACACGTTTTCAGCCTGTGTGAATTGCTGCAGCTCCCCTGAAGCCTGGTGAGGTTTCTGACCCTGTGGCAGCCAATAATTGGGCCCCTGGTTGTCAAAAAATACTCAAGGCTCATGTCCACGATGGGGGAAAGTTATTAGGAGGTGAAAATTGCTTCCTTGACTTTTCCTGCTTCTCGTAGTGACAGTAAATAGCACAGGAGCCCTCTGGTAAAAGCACAGAAAAGCTCTGATAAAAGCACAGAAAGACACAGCCAAAAATCCAGATGCGAGGGGGAGGCCCCAGGGTGGGTCAGGATGTCCCCTCCCTCTGCCAGCGACGTGGCCCTGGGTGCCAGGGGGCTGCAGGGGTGGGACCCGGCTGGAGGAAAGGATAAATGGAATTGCAGCTGCTCAGACCCTGCCCAAGAGCTCCAGGTGGAGCTTTTCTTTTGGCAGGTTGGCTCTCAGGGCCTTCCCCTGGCCTGGGCTTATCCAGGGACACTGAGAGAAACCAGAACTGTGCTGGGACATGGGGATTCCCCTCTGCTGAATGTGATCTTGGCTTCCATCCCAAGACATGGGTCAGGCCCTGCGGCTGGAGGGGAAAAGCCTTGGTGGAAAGCCCAGAGGGACCCTCGGGGGGCAGTGGCTGCTGCCAAGGCCCCACCACCCTGGCACAAACTGAGCCCTGGGCTCCCCAAGGTGCTCAGAGGTTCTGTGGGACGCTCTGGCTCCAGGAGAGGGGATAATCCATCTCTGGGAATTGCATGGGTGGGCTCAGGCTGTTCAGGGCAGCTGTGGCTGCCCCTGCAGCCCTGGAAGCGTCCAAGGACAGGGCTTGGAGCAGGCTGGGATAGGGGAGGGTGTCCCTGCCTGCCCAAACCATTCCAGGGTCCTCCCCCAAGCCCTGGGATTCTCCTGGAAGCCAGGGAAACCCTCTGCAGTCCAAAATCCAGCTGGATTTCACTTCCAGGAGCCCTCGGGAGGAGCAGAGCAGTGTGGGGTGCCCTGAGCCCATCCCACTGCCCTGCAGGCTCTGGATGCATGTCCAGGGGAGGGAAGGAGCTTCCTGCTGCTCCTGGCAGCCCCTCCATGCTGGAGGACAGCAAAGGCTCCAGCTGACATCAGCGTGATGAGATTGAACCCTGGAAAGGAGGCCCAGGAATCCCTGGAAAGGCAGGGCATGTTTCCCAGCCAGGAATTTATGCAGAAAATGGGGAAGTGGGGCTTCTTTCCCTGCTCCAGGCTCACCTGGGAAATGGAAAAGATGGCTCGAGCTGGGTTCTTGCTTGGATTGGTTCAATTAAGCTGAGTGAGGCTTTGAAGCTCAGGTTTATTTGATGGAATTATTGCATGGAATTTCTGAATGTGATACTTTAACCCCCAGAGAGCCTCTCCTGCTCGGGTGAGGGCTCAGGAAGCTGAACTGTGCCCTGTTCCCTGGGCTCTGATGGAATGAGTGTAATTCTTGCAGGCCTTGACCCAAATCTCTTTTTCATCTCTTGCTCCTAGATTAAGCCCCTGATCGAGGAGAGGCTTGAAGAAATTCTTGTCAGAGATGCTTAAGTAGCTCAAGAACAGGATGAGACAAAAAGAGCTGGGACGTTTTAGTAAACACTGAATGTTTTTTGCATCATTTCAGAGGCATCTGAGAACCCAAGAGGTAAAATAGAAATGGGGTCTGGGAGGATGAGGAGCTTCAGGGGGTGTCAGCCCCTCCTGGGCTTCAGCATCCTTTAATTAAAGAGAGAAAAACCAATGAGAGAAAAACCTCCACAATCTGAGGGCAGCCTTGCACCTGTAGGAAAGTCTTACTAATTTTGGGTAGGCAATGAGTAAAGGGTCTGGGTCTGTTGGGACAGCTCAGCATCCTCAAAGCAGGGCACAGGACACCCTGAGGAATGGGAGTTAGTTAAAGCAGGCCAGCAGTAATTAGAGATGGGAGACTGCAATAATTAGAGATGGGAGGCTTGAAACCACTCTGAAGAAATCATAATTATTCTTGATACATTCTAATAAATGAGTTATTTAAAAATAAAAGAGAGAAATCTCGCTCGGAGTAAGAAAAAATCGCTAATTTAGGGAGCAGCCTTGATGCACAAGGGGAGGGAAGGAGCTGGGAGTGCCCGTGGTGGCGGGCAGGGGACAATTATTGCTCCAACCAGAGTGGGAAACACCAGTTGGGATCCTCTTGTCTCCAGGGAATTTCTCCCTTTGTTTGGTGTTTCAGGAATGTGGCAGATGGAAAAACTCCCCCCGGCAACATGTGCGTGTCCCTGAGAAGGGATTCCAGGGAAAGGGAGGGTTTCTTTGGGACATTCCCCTTTTTATGCCATTTCGGCCCATCCAGAAGGGAATGAGGAGCTGATGTTTGGGGCAGCGCTGGTGCTGATCCACCCCAATTCCTCCCAAATTCGGGAGTGCCACATTCCAGTCGGGAATGAGGCTCAGGACACCCGGGACTGGAACAGGAATCACTCCAAGGACAAAGTGGCTCCCCGTTGTTATTTTTCCAATCCGTGTTTCTGTCTTTGAATTCAGGAGCACTTTCCAACTGAAAAAAAAAAAAAAAAAAGAAAAAAAGAAAAAAAAAAGAAGGAAAGATTCCTAAAGATTCCTATCAAAGAGCATTCCCTGGTAGTTTTTTAAATGGAAATGCTTGCAGAGGGTTCAGTATTTCACAGAAATGAAAGAAAATCCATCTTGTTCCCGGAATGCTCCGTAGCATCCCAAGGAGGGAAGCAGGGGGAAATATTGCCTGGGAAGTGCTAATATATCAAGGTTTCTGTGCTCATTATCAGCTGAAGAGACATCATATACATAAAATGTAGGTCAGAGCATCGCGTTTACCGCCGGATTTATCCCTGGCGGGAGGCAGTGCGCTCCTGCAGAACAACACATGCTCCGATAAGGAATTCCGACGGCACGGCGCCTCCTTATCGCGCAGATAAGCAAATGTGCTGGCTGGCCCCAGGGATGCTCTTACAGCTTGTCAGCTCCTCCCTGCTGCCGGCCGGGGCTGTCCCGGGTGGGGATGTCCCGGGTGGGGCTGTCCCGGAGCGATGTCCCGGGTCAGGGACGTCCCTTAGTGATGTCCTGGGGCGGAGATGTCCCATTCCCTGTGTGCTGTCCCTCCAGGCCTTGTCCCCAGTCCCTCTCCAGCTCTCCTGGAGCCCCTTCAGGCCCTGGCAGGGGCTCTGAGCTCTGCCTGGATCCTTCTCCTCTCCAGGTGAGCACCCCCAGGTGTCCCAGCCTGGCTCCAGAGGGGCTCCAGCTCTGCAGCAGCCCCGTGGATTCCTCTGGATGTCCCCAGCAGCTTCAGGTCCCTCCTGGGCTGGGAGGCCGGGGCTGGGGCAGCTCTGCAGGTGGGGCCTCACCTGAGGGGGCACAGGGACAGAATTCCCCTCCCCAGCTGCCCCAGATGCCTCCCTTCCCTCCAGTCCTGGGAATCGTTCACGGGACACAGGATCCAAGGAAAGGCACCCCTTTGGGAATACAGGCTCAGCACCAGCCAGCTCCAGCTCAGCGAGGCAAAAAGAGCCCAAAATACCAATTATTGAGAGGAGAGCAGCTTGGAGCTGGATCCAAACCAGGACACAGAGTGTGCGTGTAGCAAATTCCCAGACAAATTCACGAAATTCCCAATCCCTGCATGGATCACATGCAGCCTGTGCAGGAAATGTTCCTGCAGAAACTCTCTGGACTGCTCATAAAATTTGAAATATCTGCTCAGTTTTGCACCAGCAAAACCTCGGGTTTGCACCACTCGTGGCTGTATAAATATAGAAGCTGCTCTCCTCCAAATTTTTTCCAGCTTAATTTAGGTTTCCTTGGATGGAGTAAGGAACCAGGTTCATTCCCTGTCTTGGGGAATGTGGTTCATGGAATTCGAGGGGGGCTTTCCAGATGAAAAGGGGGGGAAAAAATATAAATATATGTGTATGTATAAAAACATGTGTCTGAAAATACATATTTATATAATTATATATATGTATAATTATACATATATCTTTATACATATATATTCAGGTTGTGTGGGTTCCACAGGTTTAAAAATAAAGCCTGGCAAATCATTCAGTATAAAAAAACAAAGGAGGGAGAAGTCAGAATGTGTCAATGAAGATGATCTCCAAGAAGGGGGACTCAAGGGTGGGATGCATTTTTGCAGGGGCTGCACCCAAGGTGCTGGGGAAGCCTGGTGGGTTCCCTGCTCCAGGACACAGCAGGAGCAGCGTGGCAGAGGATGGGCAGCTGGGGCAGGACCCTTCCCTTTGGCATCACGCCCCAGGGCTGCCCTGCTCTCCTCAGCCCCCAGACTCTGCCCTGCCCAGCTGATTTTTGGGAATGATGCTCTGGAAGGACTTCCCCGCCTCCTCAGGTGCAGGGGGATACAGTATGAGGGTGGTATAGAATGGAATCTTATCCCCCGAAGAGTCGCAGCTGAACCAATTGCTAAAGATTAGGAGCAGGCCTGATGTTAGCAGGCCACAGCTGTAGCCAATAAGAACAGTGGTATAAAAGAGGGGATTGGTGGGATCTGCAGTCAGATCAGGACCAGTCAGTGCTTGGAGGAGCTGCTGGTGGGAAACATTGAGGAGGCACAAAACTCTGGCAGTATGCAATCCTTGCACTATAATGAGACGAGAGCTCTTGTTGTATAAGACAACACTCAGCTTCCTCATTCCCAGCTCAGCTTCCCCTGGAAATGCTGGGATCTTGCTCCTGCGCTTGGTTTTGGGGGCAGGAGGAGCCTGCAAGGCTGTGCAGCTGCAGAGCCCCACCTTCCTCCTGCCTGGCAAACCCTGGGTAACCCGGGCTTTATCCCCTGCAGCTGATTTCTCACTGCCTGAGGGAAGCTTTGGCTTTTGCTCCTTTTCCAGCAGCCTGGGCTGGGCCTGGCCGTGGCTCCCTCCTGCCCACCTGGGCATGGCTTTATTTGATGTCTTGCCCTACTTTTCAGAACTTCCACACATCTGAAGTTCATCCAAAGCCCCTGAAACTTCCATGATCCCTCCTTGCCTCCATCCCTTTGCTCTTGGAACACCCTGGACTCATCCCCAGGGGGGTTGGTGACACGGTGGCCTTTGCTCTCTTTTTCTCTCCTTTTGCTCTCCTTTACTCACTCCCAGTTTTTATACTTCCCCTGCTCTATAAAGTTTTTTTTTTCCCAGTTTTTTTTTTCCCTCTAAATCCTTTCCCTGCTTCTGTCCTTAACCTCACGTTTTGATCCAGGTCCCTGTTCCCATTTTACACCATTCACAGATTTTTTAATAACTCTTTTCCTGACCTCTGCCACCACTGCTGCTCTTCCCAGAGAAGGATTTAATTCCTCAGTTCCTCATGCCCATGGGGCAGAAATGCAGATTTGCTGGGCTTTAAGTCCCTTGTGGGTTCCAGGCAATTTGATGGAGCCCAAGGGGAAGGGCAGTGGTGTCCAGAGGGCTCAGGGGGAGGGATGGAGGCACTGGAGCAGGATGCCAGGGAAGCTGGACACCCAGGAAGGTGTCCCTGCCCTCTCTGGGGCACAGAGCAGCTGGAAGGGCCCTTCCAACCAAACCATTCCAGGATTCCCTGGTGGGACTCCTCAGTTGTGACAGCTCTGCCACCAGCCCCTGGCTGCC
>NW_005054529.1:810719-810933 GCF_000277835.1 Geospiza fortis
CTGCTGAAACAGCCAGGATTCCCATTTTCTGAGTTATATCAATCCTCACCCACCCTGTGCCCTCCTCGTGGGGTGTCTCACTCCTTGGGAACTCAAACATGTTCCAGCCTCTCCTGACCCACAGCTGCACTCCTGACATCCATCCCACAGCTCCCAATCCCCCGGGGCAGGGGAGGGCAAGCAGCACCTTCCTTGCCTGATTTTTTCTTCTTTC
>NW_005054529.1:810943-821824 GCF_000277835.1 Geospiza fortis
ATTCCCCAGGATGGATCAGCAGCTCCTGCCCACTCCTGTGCTGCTCCTCACCCTGAATTGCTGTGGAGATCCCTCCTGGTGGCAGCTCTTGTCTCTGATTTTACCATTGTTCTGCAGAACTCCCAAGCCAGCTCATCCCAGAAATGCCGAGGGCACGGGCTGGGCACGGATTGCTCTTTGTGCTCCTGCTTGCTCTGGTTGTCACTGCCAGCAGCCATCCCCAAAATGTCCCAAAGCAGGGCTGCTCCCACAGCCAGCTGGGGACGGGCTCTGCTCTCAGGGGATGAGTGATGGGACAAGAGGGAAAAGCTTTGGGGAGGTTTAGTTGGATCTTTGGGAAAAGGTGAAGTCATCAAAGCATCAGAGTCTTCCTTATCAGCACGTGGAATGTTGTCCACAGCTTTTTCCCTCACTGCCATCCCAGCATGGCTCCTGGAGTCCTGAAACTCCCAGGGCTTCTCCTGCTGCTCCCTCCATCCCTCAGATCTCTGGAACTGCAGCTCTTTGGGTCCTGCTGGTGGGAAAAGCTTCCAGGGAGAGCTCAGAGCCCCTGCCAGGGCCTGAAGGGGCCCCAGGAGAGCTGGACAGGGACTGGGGACAAGGGATGGAGGGACAGCACACAGGGAATGGCTCCCACTGCCAGAGGGCAGGGATGGGTGGGAGATTGGGAATTGGGAATTGTTCCCTGGGGATTCAGCCTGTCCAGTGGAAGGTGTCCCTGCCCATGGCATGGAGCTGGAATGTCTCCAAGGGGCTCAAGGTGTCTCCTGAGCCAAGCCATGCCAGAGCTCTTTGGCAGGAGCAGGCTGTGCTCCTGCAGCCCCACTGGAGCAGGGGTTTCCAGGGTGAGGCAGCCCAGCTCCCCCTGCTGAACGGATTCCCAGGCTTTTCATTCCAACGGGCTGGCAGGAAAGTAAACAGAGCAGGCGTGCTCACATGAGCAATCCAGTTTCATTTTAATGCAGTGGTTATTCACAGCCAGTTTAATATTAATGGTAAATTGATCTTTGGAATTTTTTCCCATTAAAAATTAATGGGATGCACTCCTTGCTTTTGTGCATGGAAAGCATCTCCCAATTAATTGGGAGATAACCACTGGAAATCCAACACTGCCACTCAGCCAGTCCCAGGCCATTCATTTCCTTAAGTGCACAAGCACTCCATGAATAATTAATAATGATTAATAGTGATATTAAACCATTACTGGTGGATCAGGAGAGTGGAGCAGGTACCAATTTGTGATTTATAGCCGGGAAACGGTGAGGAATTTGGGAAGGAGTGAATCCCTGTTTGAGCTGCGTGCTGCTCACCCTGTGGGTGGGTGCATCACAAATGTGACTTCACACCCACGTGGCCATGCAGGTGCCACCTCTGGGGCTTGGAGCATTCCCAGACTTTTCCAGGGATTTGAACAAACTCTTCCCAAGTCAGTCTCAGGTGGGACTTGGATGCTCTGTGTCACTGTAGGACATGAAATAACACGACGTGCACACACCGCTGTTCTCAGGGTAAAAAGGGAAGTTTGTTCTCTGACTCCAACATCTGTAGATTTCCAAAAGTGACAGCAGATTGCAGGATGACAGTGCCACCTCTCCAATGACACTGGACAAACCAACAGCCCGTCAGATTTCTCTTCTTTTATAAAAGAATGCAAACCAATTAGTTATTTACAGAAAGTGTGTGAGAAAGTTCCTTACAAGAATGTGAACACCAGAAGGCTTAGAAAATCTTCAAAAATCTTTAAAAATCTCTTAAAATCTTCAAAAATCAGGGTGACAGCTCTGGATTCTCTGTAATGAGGGAGGGGAGAGATGTGTCCCAGTCCTGTGTGGGGTGTGACACAATTTTTGTGGAGCAGAGCCAAGGGAAGGGGAAAAGGAGCTCTTCCCATGGCAGTGGGGCAAGGAGCAGCCCCACAGCCTCCACCAGGGCAGGATCCACACTTCCCTGGAGAACAGCTCCGTGCTGGGCTGCTCTGCACCAGGCAGAACGTGCCTGGGCTGACAACATTAATATTGATTAAAGGGTTTATGACTAAGTGTGAGGAGGAAGCAGAAGCCTGTGCAGAGCTCGGAATAATTTGGAGTGGTTATTTTTGGGCCAGGATGAGATAATGGATTTACACCGAGCCAAGGGCCGGGTGCTTCATCCCATTCCCAGCCTTTATGTCTTCGGGTTCCAGAGCATCCCTGGGCCACCCTCCATCCTCCTTCCCTCAGGAGCAAACAGCACCTTGTGCAAACTCCACTGCTCCTTTCCTGGCGCTTTCTGCCTCATGAGCACCTCTTGAATCCATAAGGAAACCAGAGAGGCTGGAAAGAAATTAGTAAATGTAATTAATCAGGAAAAACTTGTCCAAACCCTTCTTTCCATATGTTTGTTTGCTAAGCCATGGATTTTCCTTGGATGTTCTCACACAACCAACCCACTGAGATGAAAGAATTGTTCAAATATTCAACATGGAAAATGTGAAACACTCCAGCCTTCACAATGATGGTCTTGGGAAGCCCTGCTGGGATCCCAGAATGGGCTGGTACTGGGAAGGACCTTAAAGCTCATCTTGTCCCACCCCTGCCGTGGCGGGGACACGTTCCACTGTCCTAGGCTGCTCTAAGATCCACCCAGGCTGGCCTTGGACATTCCAGGGATGTGGAGTCGGAGCAGACCCACACCTTTATCGCTGTGCATTCCATCCTCCCCACCATGGACCATCCCATCCCTCCCATCCATGGTCTCCCAGAGGGAATTGCTGTTCCCATTCCTGCCCTTGGCCTCTCCCAGCGGGGATGGGAGGAATTCCACGCAGCCGCTGCCTTCAGTGGGACTGCGGAGGGAAAAGGCAGGAATTCACACCTTCCCCTGCTGTGACACCCATCAGAGGAGCTGCTGTGAAATTCCCTGTCCCTTCCCTGCCGCTCCAGGGGAAGGAGTGTCTCCTGCAGGAGAGCCGGATGATTCAGCGGCGTGGAGCTCTCCCAGCCTCCCCGGCTCCCTCGGCTCCCTCGGCTGTCAGGGAGGATGGGCTGAGCTGAATTTTAACAAACCCACTTCCCTGCAGCTCCTCCAGCACCAGCAGCGAGAAACAAGCGGAGACACCCTGGGCATGGATCACACCCCACTGCAGGAGCTGTGTCCTGGGCACATCCTGCTGGGAATCTCCTGCTCCTCAGCCCACAGAGATCCTCTGCTCTGGGCAGCTCCTGCTCTCTCCATGCAAAAGAAAAGGGATATAAAAGGCATTTTATGCACTTTCATGTGTTTGGAAATAAATCCTCCTCCTCCAAATGTGTTCTGGATCCCTTTGCTTTGGAGTTTTGGAGATTCAGCCCCTGAAGGGGCTCCAGGAGAGCTGGAGAGGGACTGGGGACAAGGGATGGAGGGACAGGACACAGGGAATGGCTCCCACTGCCAGAGGGCAGGGCTGGATGGGAGATTGGGAATTGGGAATTGTTCCCTGGCAGGGGCTGGGATGGAATTCCCAGAGCAGCTGTGGCTGCCCCTGGATCCCTGGCAGTGCCCAAGGCCAGGCTGGACACTGGGGCTGGAGCACCTGGGACAGTGGGAGGTGTCCCTGCCAAGGCAGGGGTGGGATGGGATGTCCCACCAGAAATCCATCCAGGATTCTATGATTCTGTCCCGTGGAGATGGAATTCTGGGACATTCCCCGTGGGAAGGCTGTGCCCTGCCCACACTGGATCCCCCTCATTCCCAGCAGGATGGAACGGGGGAGCCTCACTGGAGCCCCACGGGATTCACCCCCCAACTGAGGGATTCCCTCCCTAAGAGGGGTGGCAGAGCCCAGGATGGGATGCTGTGGAAGGGCTGGATGAACAGGAAAGGAGGTGGAAGTGGAGGCTCCCACTCCTCGTGCTCCCCTGCCTTGGCTCAGAGCATCCCCCGTGCCAGCCTGGCAGCAGGGAGCAGCTGATGCAGGCACCAGCTCCTTCCACAGCCCCTTGCTATTTTTTCCTGCAGAAAATAAATTTTTTAGGGTTTTTTTGCAGTGTCTGTCCTAGAGCATGGACAAGAAAGGTTGGCTATAAATTATGGAGGGCTGAGTCCTCTGCGGAGGTGGAAGGAAAATCCAGGGAGCCTCAGGAAGGGGAGTGCAGCAGCAGCCTGGATGGATGGGGATGAGCCAAGGGAGATGGGGGTCCCACCAAAGCCTTCTCCTGGCTGTGGGAAGGGCTTCTGGGGCTCTCTGGCCGGGCAGGGAGCAGCCACATTCCATAACCCAACCCCAACCCTGCCAGCGGCTCCAGAGCCTCGCCAGGGCAATGCAAAATTCAGCAAAGGCAGTCGGAGAGAAAGGCAGGATCAGGGAGTCCTTTGGGGTGGAAAAGACCTCCAGGATCACAGAGTTCAAGCCTTGAACTGCAGCATCTGAGCACAGGAACTTTAACTGGGGAGGAGGAGGAGGAGGCAGGGTGCTCCTCCCAGCTCCTCCATCAACTCCGCTGCTGGATTTGGGATGTGGACGAAGTCAGGAGCATTAATGGAGGAAAATGTGTTTTAGTCACTTTGTGAGGGAATTAAACAGGTTTTGCTTTGGCCAAACAGGGAAAGTGTCACTATAGGACACGAAATAACAGACGTGCACATGCCGCTGTTCTCAAGGTGAAGAAAAGGAAGTTTGTTCTCTCACTCCAACATTTATAGATTTCCAAAAGTGACAGTGGGTTGGAGGGTGACAGTGCCACCTCTCCAGTGACACTAGACAAACCAGCAGTCCATCAAATTTCTCCTCCTCCATAAAAGAACGCAAAACAATGAGTTATTTACAGAAAGTGTGTGAGAAAGTTTGCTACAAGAATGTAAACGTCAGAAGGCTTAGAAAATCTTCAAAAATCAGAGTGACAGGAAAGAGCAGGGCTGGGCAGAATCCACAGCTCAGAGCAGCCCCTGAATCCTTGAGGAGAGGGAGCTGCTGGGACTGGGGGGAATGTGGGGACACATCCGTGCCCTGGGACAGAGCAGGATTCCAGCACCGGGACAGGCGGACGCTGGGCTGTGTAAATGTGAAATCCAGCGTGGGCTGGCTGATCCAGCAGCAAACTTCCCTGGGATCTGGAATCCTTTCCTTGCCGTTTTCCCAATTCCCTGTGGGGAGCAGCCCCGTCTCTGCTTTTCCAGCCACAGAGCCCCCCTGGCTCCCGCTCCACCCTCGGGCTCTGCTCATCCCTCAGCAGCCTCCTGGGAACCAACATGGTTTGGACAAAGAGCTCACCCCTTCCATTCCTCCTGCCATTCCCTGTTCCCAAATTTTGGAGCCCTTTGGAGGAAAAAGAAGGGTTAAGAACATTCTCCATCCCCTCTAAGTTGCAGCCTCGAAGTTGAACCCGGGGGACTTCCCAGGAAAAAAGCCCCATCCCTGTGTGGCTGGCAAAAAAGAGATGGGGGAATCGGACTGGGGAATGATTTGCTCATCCCAGTTTCCCTCACCTTTTTCCATTTAGTGATTCCAGGAGCCAGTCCAAGGGCAGCTGCTCCTGGAGCACACAGAGCCATCACTCCTCGCTGGCTTCCAGTGGCTCCTGAAGTTCCCTAATTCCAGCCTCAAATCCCAAATCCTCCATTCAACAGAGGGCCGGAGATCCTGAAATCCTGCTGCTAAAAATGAGAGGAGCCCTGGATTCCCAAAGAGCTGCTGGGATGGGCTGAGCCTCCCCATCCCACACGGCTGCACGTGGGGAAGGCCAAGCTCTGCCTCTCCACTGCTGCATTCCCCATTATTTTGACACAAAAGAGCCTGGGGTAGGGACAAATCCATCATTCCTCTGGATCATTTCAATGTATGAGTGGGGTTTTTAACACCCAGGCTTCTCCAGCTGCATCTGCCCATTTTTTATGACGTTTTCCCCATTTTCTGGAGCAGGCCTATCAATTCTCTGCTGCTTTCTTCCTCTTGCTTAATTGAAAATGTCAATTTTTGTATTTAACGAGAATTTCTGCCCTATTCAAACCCTGTCAGAAGAGACTTTATCCCAAATCTACTCCTAAAAACCCACTGCAAAAATTTCTGCTGCCATAAATCCATGAGGGATTCGGGATGGCTTTTGGGGCTAACAAGGATTTGAACCCCATGTAGGTAAATTACAGCTATTTTTCCAATTTCTGTCACACTTTTTATTAATTCCATAAATTTCTTTTTTCTGCCAGTGCTGCTCTGGGCTTGTCCAGGGATATTGAGCCCCAGGAAGGGAAGGGAGCTGGAGGAGCAGTAGGTGGTGGAGCCCTCATCCCTGGAGGGATTCCAGAGCCCTGTGGATGTGGCACAGGGGTGGCCTTGGCAGTGCTTGGATCCTGCAGTTCCTGCCCCCATGGTTCTCCCACCCCATGAGAACATCATCCCACTTATTTTCCTTTTTTTTGGAAAGATGTTTGGAAAATCTGGAAAACCTGACCTGCAAACCACGGCAGAGGGAAAACAAACATCTCCTGATGCTGCTGCTGCTGCTGGGTTTGGGGGTGATGGGAGAGCAGCGGTGGGCATGGGAGGCAGGGAAGGCTCTGATTCACAATTCCTCATCCCACAATGTTTACAGCGCTTGGGCTGGGAAAAATACCTGTTCCCAGGAATGCTCCTCAGTAGGCTTGGCTTTCTCCTCGCTGCCATTGCTTAGTAACAGCTCTATTTTTAAATGCTAAGAGGGTAATAGACCAAAAAATGGGAGTTTACTCACTTTCTGATCCTACAGGCACTAAACCCAGCGGGATGGGGTCCTTGGGATCGCAGGAGCTGGGCTGGGAGCTGTGGGATCAGGGCCAGGAGCTGCCCACACCAACCTCCAACGCTTCCACTGGGTGAGGAAAACCCCAAAGTGGGAAATGTGTGCAGTCCTCAGCTGATGGGGATCTCCTGGAGAGCACAAGTTTGCTCCGGGATGTTTCTGGGCCTGCCTGGAGCTGTCCTTGGTGCCATTCCTGCACCAGCAGCTCCCCGCACACCAGCACGGGGCCCTGGAACGGTGGGAAGGGACCCTAAAGGTGTTCCAGACCCTCAAAAACCCATGGAGCTGGATCCATGGCCAGGCACAAACCCCAACAGAGCCAGGCACAGTCTCCTCCCACGGCCACAGCAGCCCACATCTGGCACAGGGGATTGTCCATCCCTGTTTTCCCTTTCCCTTTGGGACTGGCAGTGCTGCGGGGCTGGGAACTGCGGGGATTGTCCATCCCTCTTTTCCCTTTCTCTTTGGGATTGTCCATCCCTGATTTCCCTTTGGGATTGGCAGTGCTGGGAGCTGCCCAGGATTGTCCATTCCTGTTTTCCCTTTCTCTTTGGGATTGTCCATCCCTGTTTTCCCTTTCCCTTTTGGGATTGGCAGTGCTGCAGGGCTGGGAACTGCCAGGATTGTCCATCCCAGTTTTCCCTTTGGGATTGGCAGTGCTGGGAGCTGCCCAGGATTGTCCATTCCTGTTTTCCCTTTCCCGTTGGGATTGTCCATCCCAGTTTTCCCTTTCCCTTTGGGACTGGCAGTGCCGCGGGGCTGTGAGCTGCCGGGATTGTCCATCCCAGTTTTCCCTTTCCCGTTGGGATTGTCCATCCCAGTTTTCCCTTTCCCATTGGGATTGTCCATCCCTGTTTTCCCTTTCTCTTTGGGATTGTCCATCCCTGTTTTCCCTTTCTCTTTGGGATTGTCCATCCCTGTTTTCCCTCTGGGACTGGCAGCACTGCGGGGCCGGGACCCGCCCAGGGCTGCTCCCCCTCGCTCCCAGCTCACCCCAGGGCCCGGGTTTCCCTTGGAGAGGCAGAGGAAGTTGCCGTGGTCTCTCCAAGGTGGAAGGCTGTGAGGCAGGGGATGGACAGAGCTCGCTCCAGCGCGGGTCCAGCGAGGCTCTGCTCCTGCTGCAGTGCCTGCAGCGCGTTGTTGCCACACGCTGCTGCAGAGTGCAGCCCGCTGCAGCGGGGAGCGAAGAGAATTGCCTTGCCTGGGCTGTGTGCTGTGAGGAGAGGCTGTGAGAGCCCCGGCTCTGCCAGCCCCGGCAGCAGGAGCCTCTGCACCAGAGCAGCCCCGCCGGCAGAGCGGCTGGCGGTGACCTTCAGCTGCTCTTCAGATCGCAGCTCCGGCTGCCAGAGCCCCGCCTGGGCTGCGGGGAGCTGGGAGGGAACCGTGGGGCTGGAAACAGGGATTTAAACACTTTTTGTAGGCCTGGAGAGCTCAGCTGCTCCTGGAACTGAAATAGGAGGGAAGGTTCTGTGCGCCACCTAAATTGCCGGATGCCGGGAACTCAAAAATGGAAATTGGATCAGGGATTCTCCTAACAACGTTCCTGACCCCTGTGGCCAGCACTGGACAGCCCAGTGGCTCCCAGGATCCTCGTGGAATCACGGGATCCCAGGCTGGTTTGGTCAGAAGGACCTTAAAGCTCGTCTCATTCCAGCAGGGACAGCTCCCTCTGTCCCAGGGCACATCCCAGAGCAGGAGATCGGGGTCATCCCAGCTCCTCTCCTGAATTCCTTTGTCCTTCTGGTGAGAGAGGGAACAGGCAGCAGCCTAATCTCCCTGGCTGTTACATTTTATAACAGGTGTTTAAAGTGCTTCCAGATGATAGAAATGGAATCATTTCAGCGTTAAAAGAAGAAATTCGTTGTTCCAGTTTTAAGAGTTACCATTTTTGCAGGTCCAGCCTGATGATGTCATCGCTCCAGAAAAAAATGAACTTTTCCCCAAATTACCTTCAGTGCAGGGATGTAAATATCCCAAGTTGTTCCAGTGTCATGCTGATGGAACAGCTCCAGCAGCTCCTCATGGATAGTGACAATTATCCATCGGTTGCACACTGGGGATGAGGGGGGAAGGCAGCACCCAGCTGCTTTTTGGGTTTCCATGAAGATTTTCCTTCCTTTCCCACCCTCGTTTTTCATCTCCCAAATTCTGCCTCGATGAAAATTCCCAAACTCGTGGACCACCTTGGGCAGAGCCTGCCAGGTCCCTCCTGCCCCAGCACTGTCACCCTCTCCCAGCTCCCAGCTGGACTCTTTGTCACCACCCACAGAAGGTGTCCTGAGCTCCCCATGTCTGTGGCACCAGGGCCTCGTCCCCTCCTCTCAACCCCACAGTGAAAGGCTCCAGAAAGGGAGATCAGCTTTGTCTGGCAATACTTCAAGTAGTGCTTGAGAGGACTTGGTGAAACCAGAGGGAAAAAATAAAAATTGGGAATTCTAAAGGGAAAATGTTCAAAGCTGTGCAGCTCCACCATTCATTGAACAGAAGGAGCTGAGTCCTTAAAACTGTTCCTTCTCTCTATAGTCCAGACTTTGAAAAAATGGGCAATAAAAACATCTTTATTTCAGGGTTATCTGTGTGCTGCTTTGATTTATCCCCCATCTTCCCAGCTGGACTTGACCAGACCCTTCTGAGCCCAAACCTGCAGAACGCTGCTAGGGAACACATGCAGCTTTCCTGGGAAATTTGCTGAAATATCCTAAATCAATATTCTAAACCTTGCCTTAGCCAGGCCCACAGCAGGAAAAGCAGGAAAGGGTTTTTTTTATAAGGGCTTAGCAGGGGAAATGCATGGAGGAGCAGTGGCAAAGCCCAGCTTAGGGACTTGTTCCACTGACCAGCTGGAGTTGTGCCTCAGCAGAGCTCAGGGATGTGCTGGCATCCACATTTCTCACTATTCTGGCCTGCCCCTTGCTGGCCTTGCTTTTCCTGTCTCTACTGGAGCCTGTGGAACCAGCGTGGAACTGCTGGGAACTGATGGGAACTGAGGATTTCAGTTCCACAGCTCCAGCCTTGCCCTTCCCAGCTCCTGGCTTGGGGGGGTTTGGTTCCCACCTCCTCCTGGCACATCCCTGTGTTCCTCCCTCTCCACACTTGCCTTTTCTCATTAAGGACTCAGCTCTTCCAGGGGTTTTCCAGTTCCTCCGTGCCCTTCAGAATCTTGGTGCTTTTCAGGAACACCAGGAAAGGAAAGAACTCTCAGCTGTAACAGAAGATCCCTATCTCATGCTACTGTGGATCTCCTGGAGACAAATTTCCATCTCCTGCCTCCCAGAAGCTGTCCCTGTCCCAGCTGACACTGGACACTCCCCATGTCACCCCTGAGATCAGAATCATTGGATTGGGTGGGAAGGGACCTTAAATCCCACCCAGTGCCACCCCTGCCATGGCAGGGACACCTCCCACTGTCCCAGGTTCTCCAGCCCCAATGTCCAACCTGGCCTTGGGCACTGCCAGGGATCCAGGGGCAGCCACAGCTGCTCTGGGCAACATCAAACCAGGGGATGTGCGCTTTGAGCACTGCAAAAATGTTGGTGGAAATTTTCCAGGCCTAATTTGACTTCCCACTCAGAGATGGAGAGAGTGGGAGAAGCTGGGAGCATCCCCAGAGCAGGAATTCCTCCACCAGCAACAGGCAGAGGAGAGGCCATCAGTGCCAGGGATGATCCCTGTGGAACAGGGCTGGGGGGTTCGCTGCTGGATAAACCCTCCTGTGATCCGCCTGCAGCTCGCTGCTGCCGGGCAGATTGCACGGAGCGGGAAGAGCGAGGTGCTGACCTCACCCAGCACGGAGCTGTGGAGCCACCACGGCCGTCCCGTGTCACCGCTGCCATCCTGTGTCACCATTGCTATCCCGTGTCAGCTCTGGCTGCCCCAGAGCCCCAGAATGGGGCACAGCAGGAGCAGGGCTGGCTTTGCTGCCTTTGGGAACAAGCTGAGCAGCTCCAGGAGCTGCTGCTGCCACAGCTGCTCTGAGAGCCCCAGGAGCGGCTGCAGGAGCCCAGCCCGGGGCAGTGATGTGCGGGAGGTGTCCCTGCCAGGGCAGGGCTGGAACGAGCTGAGCTTTAAGGTCCCTCCCAACCCAAGGCGTTCTGTGTTTCCATGAGCCCCGGAGGGCTCCCGCGATGGCTCCAGGTCACACACAGGGACA
>NW_005054529.1:823132-826011 GCF_000277835.1 Geospiza fortis
GGGCCCGTGGCGCTCCGAGCCCGCGTCCCCCGTGCCCGCGTCGCTGCCGAGGGACAGCGAGTACCGAGGGCACCGAGCCGGCTTTGCTCGCTTTCTCTGGGAGGCTGGGCCAGGGAGGGTCACGGACAGGAGAGCCCTGCTGAAAGTTCCTTGGGTTTTGGGAAATAGAAACGGTCCGATGGATATTTTTTGCCGTGCCCCTCACTCCATCTAAATCCCTTCCTTTCGCTCCTGTCCATCCGTGATTCCCAGCTAAAAACGCCGGCCACGTGCCGTTGGCTGGTGCCTCTAACCTCAGGTGTTCGAGTGGGAATAATCCTTAGAACAGCTGAAATCCAAAGCGTTTCCCTGAGCACTCCACGAGCAGAGCAGTGACTTAATCCGGTGGGTTCTGCTGTTCCGCATCTGCTCGCTCAGCTCCTCTCTGAGGAGGAGGAGGGAGGGAGGAAGGGAGGGAGGGATGCTCGCCATGGCAACCTCGCGGCGCAGATTGCAGCCACTTCGGGGAAGTAGCGGGACTTGGGAAAGAAGCAGGAGCGGCTGAGCTCGGAACCGGCGCGATCGGGGCTGAGGGTGCCTCTCGGAAAGCCTGACCTGGTTTTTGGGAGCGTTGCCGGCGCCTCGGTTCCGAGGTGTGGGGGTGCAGAGGGAAGGGGCCTTCGGGGAGGTCACGGAGCATCCTCTGCGTGCCGCCGCAGTGAGAGGAGGGCTCTTCATTCTCCGAACGCCGTTAATTGCTGTGATTATCCCGAAATTCCAGCATTTTATCATCCAATGCCTTGCTGTGCCGTGTTACTTTGGTGCCCCTGTGAACTTTAACCTTGGCCTGTGTTCCACCTGTAAAAGTTTTCCTTGGATAAAGCAGCAGCAGTTTTTATTTTTTTAATTACCTCACAGAGGAGGAGCTTTGCTCTGTGCTTCTGTTGCCCAGCTGATGTGAAATCCCTGAAAAGGGGGGGGTTAGATTACACTGGTTTTAGCAGTTGCTGGAGTAACAAAACCATTCCTGGGTGCCTGGTGGATGTGAGGAGCTGCAGCTCGGGAGCTGGGCTGGAATGCCTGGGGAGGTGCTGCCTGCCCAGCAGCAAATTCCCCACTCCCTGCACCTGCAGGGATTCCTCAGTGCTTCCCACAATGCAGCAAAAATTGGTTAAAGTTTAAAATACCACAAAAAGGATTTTAAAAGGAAGAGCTTGGCCGCTGTCCCTGGAATATTTCAAGGCAGCAGCACCATTAGAGCCCCCAAAATTCAGATTAATCGCCTCTGAGGGGTTTGCATCTGGATGAGGCTTTGCTGGGAGTGATGACCCTAAAGCAGAGACTCCAGGGATCCCAAACACAGCAGGACATGGCAATCCATGCCAGGACAGGCTGGAACCGTGTGCTGGTGGCCCCAGAGCCCTGTGGCCACTGAGCCACCCCCAGCTCTGCGCTGTCCCCAGGGCCAGCACCATCCCCAGGGCCTGGGCAAACCTGGGAGAGGCCTGGGATCAGGGATGGGAGCCTGAGGGACAGCAGGGCTTCAGAAATGGTGAATTTTATCCTCCTAAGCATTCAGGGAATGTTATCCTCCTGGAATCCAGCTGACACCCCCTCCCCTGCCCAGGGAGCAGAGGCTCCATCCCCAGGGCTGCTCCATCCCCGGGGCTGCTCCATCCCCGGGGCTGCTCCATCCCCAGCCGTGCTCCAGGGCGGCCCATCCCGGCTGTCCCCACCCGGGAAGGGGCTGGGGACGCTCTGTGTGCAGGTGGAGGAGGAGCTGCTCCCCTGCAGGGTGTGAATCCACCGGGCTGATCATCGGCCCCGGGACAATCCGCTGGGACACAGCTGGGGGCGGGAACCCAGCCCCAGCACCCGAGAGGTGCCCCAGGAACATCCAGGGCCACTTGAGAATCCCAATTAAGGATTTCGGTGGATGCGAGCCCAGCGCAGCCCCAGCTCCTCGAGGTGGTACCAAGCCCTATTTAAAGATTTCCAAGAGCCACGATGTGTCCTTGGTTTTCATCTCAGCTCCCTCTAATTTTAGCGTGGTTTCCGTAGGCTCTCATTTGCAGATTGCATCAAATCCTAGGACAAGGCTTGCAGAACTCGGGGCTGGGTGGTTTTTTTGTTTTTTTTTTTTTTTTTTTTTTGGGCGCTGGGTTTTTTTGGTTTTTTTTTTCCTGGGAATGCAGCAATTTGTCGAGAGCAGAGAAATCCTCCGTGTTTGACTGGGCAGAGCCGCCCCTCCTGGTGCGAGCTGCGGAGAAGTTGGGGAAGGGAGGAAGGTGGAGGGATGAGGAGGGATGGCTGGAAGCAGCTGGGAATGAGGCTGGAGAGCCCCGAGAGCCCCGGGGAGAGGCAGCTGCTGGCAGGGCTGGAGCCAAGCGCAAAATTAGGGGAAGAAAGGAGCCTTAAATCCCCGCGCCCTGCGAGAGGGGAGCAAATACCGTGTTAATGGATCAGGTTCTGGTGAATAAAGAAGAAAAGAAGCTGTAAGCTCAGGAAGGCTCTTTTTCATTATAAGGAGGAGAACATTCCTCGTCCTTTAGCTCCCTTGGATCCGGAGTGAATGACTTTAGAGCTACAGGAGTTTAAGCTCATCGGAGGAAAACGGCGCTTTTTTTTTTTTTCATTTTTTTCTTTTTTTTTTTTCCTTCCCGAATATTTTTCTGGGAACAAATATTTGGAAATGAGAGTTGGAGCCAAGAGAATCTGCGGACAGCAAATGTAACCTTCTCTAGGCTAGGAACCAGTGGTCAGAAATAACCCGAATTTGCCCGAGTCGGGCGAAGGGGAGCCCAGAGCGGATCCGGCCGGGATGTAGGGAGCAGCGGTGGGACTGGGAGCGCCGAGCACATTCCCATGGCCGGGAATCCAGCGCTCGGCTCCGCGTCACG
>NW_005054529.1:826562-865690 GCF_000277835.1 Geospiza fortis
GGGGCACACCTGGGGGGATTCGGGGGCACACCCTGGTGGCTTTAGGGGGGCACACCTGGGGAATTCGGGGGACAGATCCTGGTGGCATTATGGGGACAGATCCTGGTGGTTTTAAGGGGACAGACCCTGGTGGCATTATGGGGACAGACCCTGGTGGCTTTGGGAGGACAGGTCCTGGTGATTTTATGGGGACAGATCCTGGTGATTTTATGGGGACAGATCCTGGTGGTTTTAAGGGGACAGACCCTGTGGGGCTCAGAGCTGCTGCCACGAGGGGACACAGCTTGGGGGGGACAGAGCTTGGTGGCTTTAGGGGGACAGAGCTTGGTGGCTTTAGGGGGACAGACCCTGCACTGCTGCCACGAGGGGACACGGCTCGGGGGGGACAGACCTTCGTGGATTTAGGAAGGACAGTGATGGCTTTGGTGGGGACAAACCGTGCTGGGGGTTGAGGAGATGCTGGCAGAAGGGGATACAGCTCTGGGGGGACACAGCTTGGTGGCTTTGGAGGGGACAAACCCCACTGGGGGTTGAGGAGATGCTGGCAGGAGGGCATACAGCTCTGGGCAGGGGGACTTTGGTGGCTTTGGGGGCCAAGGAGCTGAGCTGTGGCTGCCAGGAGCTCTGGCTCCAGCTCTTCCCAGGTCAAACCCCAGCAATCTCTGCTTCTCTTGCTTTTTTCCCAAATATATAAAAAATCAGCTCCATCCAGACACCCCCACAAGTTCTGTTTCCAGCCCCACCTTCCATCTTCCCTTCCCTGCTGCCCTTCCCCGTGCTGACCTCTGAAGAGTCTTTGGGGCAGGGGTTCCTCAGCCCTGGGACATGTTTGGGAGGTGGTTTTGGCCCTCTGCTCCTGCCAGAGGGGCACTTGGACAGCCTGGACAGAGGGACAGGTTGGGATGGTGCTGGAGCCATGCTGGGAATGGAGGGATGAGCCTGGGAAGGGGGCACTCCCTTCATAACCAGCACTGAAACCAGGACCTGGACCTTGATGGGTCCAGCTGGGGATATCCTGGTTCCATCCTCTGCAGGGGTTGGAATCTCGCTGCACTTTGATTTCTCCCCAGGTATTTGCTGTGTGTGCGGCGTGGAGGCAGCTCTGCCTGTTGTTCCAAGAAATATTCCTACATTTTCCAGCCTGAGCACTAAATTGGTGGCTTTCAGCAGTTCCCTAATTATGTGAGACATTTTTTGTACTTAACAAATGGCTCTGATTCCTGCCAGCACTTCAGCCTGGTGTTCCAGGCCCGTGGGTGTCGGGGAACAGAACATATTTCTGTGTCTGTGAATATGATCCCACACGTTGTCTTAAGTGGGAAAATGTTCACAGCCCTTATATGGAGAGGGAATTTTTTTTTTCCCCCTCTAAATCCATCAGTGCCTTCTCCTGCAGTACTAATGCAGTTTGATCTTCCTGGTGCTCTCCAGGCTGCATTGGGAAGCAGCAATGTGCAATGGGCTTCCTTCTTTTCCTGGCAGGAGCGTGGTGTGACCTGCTCTGCCCTCAGAGCATCCAGGAACTGGGGCTGGAGGTGGGGGGTGCCCTCCCCACCTGCACAGCAGCCAGGTGAAGGTACCTGGGAGCAGCAGGGGCTGTTTCACCTGGAACTGTGCCCCCCTCCTTGCCCTGGCTGGGAGCTCCCACCCCCAGCCCTGTCGGTGGCATTGCTGCAGCCAGGAATTGAGGGAAAAGCTGGGGATTGAGGAAAAAGCTGGGGATTGTGGAAAAAGAAGCTGGGAATTGTGGAAAAAGAAGCTGGGAATTGAGGGAAAAGCTGGTGATTGTGGAAAAAGTAGCTGGGAATTGAGGGAAAAGCTGGGGATTGTGGGAAGAGCTGGGATGTGTCACAGCCCAGCGACAGGCCCCTGCTCCCCACTGCTGTGCCAGGGGGGTTGTGCCGTGTCACTCAGGGAGCTCAGGAGCTCTGGGAGCACTTGGTGGTGTCCTGAGGGAACGCTGGGGAGAGGCTGGGGCAGACTCCTGGAACAGAGCCTTGGGAGGAGCTCCTTGGGCTGATGGAGGGCTGCGATTGCCTTCCCACGGATTTTGTCCAGGAACATCCACGGCTGCAGGAGGTGTTCCTGCCCAGGGGCATCACTCCCAAATCCTCTGGGGCCTTGTGATGCCCATGGAGGAGCAGCAGTGGAGTGAGGCCACTCTGTGCTGGCTCCTGGGAAAGCTGAGGGAAGAAGGGGAGCATGGCCAGGCTGGAGTGGCCAGAGCCACTCAGGGGGTGGATGGGGCCCAGGGCTGGGCACAGGATCACCCTGTTTTGCTGGGAATGCTCTGCTGTGGCACCCCAGGGTCCCACTGGGCACCGCAGGCCAGGGACAGCTCAGTGTCCCCAGCTCCTTCTCCAGGGATCCTGCAGGATGTGCCATCTTGGGAATGAGGTTCTGCAGGAGCCTCGAGCACCAGCTCAGTGAATGGACCTGTATTTGTAGGAATTTTTCTTGGGATCACAGAACAGGGTTTTCTGTATTTGTTGAGCCATGGCTGCAGATGCTGCAGTGTTTTTCTCGGGATTTTTTTTTTCCTAGCAAAGCCACTTGTCAGGATTCCTGCAGAAATACCAGAGAAAGAGGCCGCGCTGAAAACTGGGAGCACCATCAGCTTTGCAGCCTGGGCACAGAAATTCTGTAAACAGAAAACAAGGAATTCTGTGCATTTTCCAGGGCTGTCCTTGTCCCCACCTGCCAGGGAAAGGCACTCCTTTAACGGGATGCCATTCTCACTCTGCTGGATGAACATTTCCAGTTGTGATGACAACCATGTGGGAACTTGGACAAGTGGAAAAGGGAGCTCCAGGAGCTGCCAGGCACAGGCCTTCCATCAGAGCTGCTATTTTGGGGGGACAGATTCAGCATCAGTAGGTGTGAGGCAAAGTGTCAGCCTGGATTTAATCCTTGCCCAAGACATCTTGGCTTTGGAGTGGTGACTTTGGATAAACCTCATCCCCAAGGTCACTCTGTATCCATGGGGAGGGCTGGGAAAATCCACCCACGAAGCAGCTGCCTGATTTGTTTCCTTCTTCAGTTTTTCTTTGATCCAGCTGGTTTTGGGGGAAGCACAAGCCAGGGTGAGTAAGGAGGGAGGAGAGTGGCATCCCAGGGAATTTTGGAGTCCCCTTCCCTGGAGGTGTCCAGGGCAGGGCTGGAGGCAACACTCAGTGCTCTGGGCTGGGGACAGGGTGGGGATTGGGACTTGGTGACCTTGGAGGGCTTTTCCTCAAGAATTCTGGGATTCTGTTTCTCAGGATTTGCTGGAATCTCGTCCATAGGGTTGGTGAAGGCAGGAGAACCTCGTTGGTGTGAGCCCTCAGAGTAACCTGGGGTTGGGTAAACGTGAATTCCCTTGGCTGGGTGAGATCCTGCCTGGCCACCTGAACTCACCATCCCAGAGAGGGACCAACATCTCCTGCTGGCTCCAGCCAGGCACAAAGAGTGCCTGAAACTGTGGGGTGGGAAAAGCTGTTAGTGCTGGGGTACTTGTTCTCAGCTGTGAACTGTGATTTCCAGTGGTTATCTGCTTCCCAGGAAATCCTGGGCAGCTCGTCCCCACATCCAAACACATCTGCTTTTTTACTCAGCCCAATTCAATTCCTCTCTGCCCAGGGTTTCTGACCAGATGCAGCAGAGCTGACTCTGAGCCGTCCCACAGCTTTTCTTGCTCTCTGGAATACACAGAAGGTCAAATCCCATCCTCTGTGTCCTCATAATTCAACTGGAGCCAGGAGGGCTCCACAGAGGGCATTCCCTGGGTCCCAGTGCAGGGCAGGAGGGTGCTGGACCTCTGGGAGCTTCTGAGTGAATCAGCTGCTCTGTTGGGAGACTCATCCATGTTTATCCTAAAAAAGCTTCCCAGATTTCCTCTGGAGCAGCCACAACCCAGCTAATTACAGCAGGGATCAAAACGGGAGTTTGAAATGGGAGTGAAAATGAAATTAAGAGAAAATAAAGCAAATAAATATTGAAATAGAAATAAACCACAGAGTGGAGGCTGCTGCCACCATTTAACTGCAGATACAACACGAACACTTCTTCTTAATTAAGGAGTGGAAAAAGCTAATTAGCAAACTGCATCATGGCATTGTTGTGGAGATGAGGGCTTTGTGACTAAAGTTGCTTTGAGGAAGCAGGCCAGGAAAGAAATCCAGGTTTCCTGGAAGATCTGTAATGATTTCATAATTGATTTCCTGGAGCAGGATTCTTAATTTTATGGGATTTCAGCTGCTCGTGTGTTTGTGATTTATTTGTCAACAAGAGGAGCAAAAGCCAGGTTTGTTTGGAGCAGCTCTGAGAGCCCTGGGATAAGGTTTAGTGGGTGAAGGGCAGTGGGTAGGAAGGAGCTTGAGCTGTGGTTTATTCTGCACAGGAGAATTGGGAATTGGGGATGGAATTACAGGAGCTTTGGGGGGTGGAATTAAATGTTCTTTCACAGAACCCCAGAACATGCTGAGCTGGAAGGAACCCTCAGCGTTATTGAGCCCAACTCCTGTTTCCCACAAACCCCAAGTGGGACTCCCAAAATGGGGGAAAACACCCCAAAAATCTGTGGAACCCAACCCCAACCATCCCACAGTCCTGTGATTCGGAACAAATAAGTCTTGCAACTCATGCAAAAGTTAAAAAAATAACTTTAATTTTTAACGGGTTCAGGCAATTCCAGGGCGTGTGGAGAAGCTGAAAAGGGAAGGCATCCTTTTCCACAGGAACCCTTGGACAGGGCAGGGTCCATAGGAACCAGGAATGAGCTGGATCTGCCCTGGTCTGGAGCAGCCCCTGGCAGGAGCCCAGCCCACCCTCCCCTCAGAGTGACCCTGTCGGTCCCTGGGGCCAGGTGGGAGATGCTTGGTGGCCTCGGGACAGGAGGGGACCTGTCCCCTGCAGGTGTGTCCCCTTTCCCAGTGCCTGGGAAGCAGATTGTTCCCTGTGCTCCGAGCCAGGCTCCCGCTGCTCACATTTGCAGCCTCATTTCACCTGGGACAGTGCCTGGAGCAGCCCCGTGGGATCCTGGAGCAGCAGAGCTTTATGGATGAGATAATCAGCAGCTCCTGAAAGTGATTAAATAAAGGTGGCACCTCCAGTCAGCGTCCTGGGGTGGTTTTGCCAGGTTTTGATGGATTATTTGAGTGTTTTCAGGAGGCTTTCCATACTGGGAGCAGCAGGCAGAGCATTAAATCCAGGAATCCCAGGGCCTGCTGAAGGTCAGCATTCCCTGTGGCAGGTGCAGGGCTGTGCATCCAGCACAAATATTGCAGTTTTCACGTTCAGGGGGTGGGTTTTGTGCATTTTCCTCCTGTTTCCTCAGTTCAATTGATGTAGTGTTCTATGAAATTAATGGGGGGAGAAGTTATGGCAGGGGACAAATGTTGGGGTTTCTCTGCCATGTGTTCCCTGACTGCTGTGGAGCTGTGGCCTGACAGCTGCATTGCTTCCTTTGGTAGAGCAGCTTTTCATGGAGTCCCAGAGTGGTTTGGGTTGGAAGGGACCTTAAAACCCATCCCATGCCATGGCAGGGACACCTCCCATATCCCAGGGTGTCCCAGCTGCTCTGGGCACCCTGTGCCAGTGGGACATCTTAAAATCCAGATTTTAGATTTAACATCATCAGCAAAGATCTCCAAAGACTCCTCTGAACATTTGCCCTCACCTTGGTGGTTCCTGGGAGGACAAAAATTTGTCATTCTTTAGAAACGCTGAGCTCTTAAAACCCCATTCCTTTAGACGTTGATGGTAATTAGGAGGGTTAATTAACCAGGGTTTCCTGGTGGGTTGTGGCAGCACAGGAAGGTGAATCAGGTCCCAGCCTGATCTGAGCTGCTTGGAAGGACTCTCAGCAGAGCTGAGGCAGCGTCACTGTCCCCTGCCGTGGGCGGGGTGGCAGGAGGTGACAGTGCCACCCTGCCCACGCTGTGCAGCTCCTGTCCCCTCCCTGAGCTGCTCCTGCAGCACCAGGAGCCTGGGATCTGTGCCTTCCAAATCCTGGAGCCTTTGCCAGGGACTGGTTCAGGGCTTTAAAGGCTGTGTAGGAGCAGCAGCTCAGCAGCTCTCCATCCTTGATCCCAGCTCAATCCCACCCCAGCCTAGGCTGCCATTCCTGCCCATCCCTATCCTTGATCCCAGCTCAATCCCATGCCAGCCTAGGCTGCCATTCCTGCCCATCCCTATCCTTGATCCCAGCTCAATCCCATGCCAGCCTAGGCTGCCATTCCTGCCCATCCCTATCCTTGATCCCAGCTCAATCCCATGCCAGCCTAGGCTGCCATTCCTGCCCATCCCTATCCTTGATCCCAGCTCAATCCCATGCCAGCCTAGGCTGCCATTCCTGCCCATCCCTATCCTTGATCCCAGCTCAATCCCATGCCAGCCTAGGCTGCCATTCCTGCCCATCCCATCCTTGATCCCAGCTCAATTCCATGCCAGCCCAGCCTCAGCAGCAGCACTCACCACCATTCCAAAGCTCATCCGAAGCCCTCCCATAAATCAGAGCTTATTTCAAATCTGGGAGTGCAAGCACAGAATATTTTAGATATTTTAGCAATTAGAGCCCATGTGCTTTGGCAGCCAGGGTTTGGGGTTGGAGTTTGGTGGGGATAGGTTTGGGGATTTTTATTTTTATTTTTGGTATGTCCATTGGCATGGCCAGGCACTTTACTTTCAATTTTTTTTATTTTTCCCTTTCCAGTTTGTCAGAATGACCTTTGTTTGTTGGGAGCTGAATGTGTGTCTGTGTTTGATGCTTGGGTGAGGGTTTTGTTACCCTGTGAAGGGGATGATGCTGCAGGGGGAGGATTAAACCCAAGGCTGGTTATTTTACGTATCCTGAGACTTTTCACCCTAAAATGGAGGTTGTACTTCCCACTTTTAGCCTGGAGAAAAGGAGGAATTTCTCCATGGAAAAGGAGCTGCCTGGGGGAGTGGTGGAGTCCCCATTCCTGGGGGGATTTCACAGCACCAATGGAATAAAGGTCCCTGTCCCCTCTCCACGCTGGATTTGGGGTGAACTCCAACACTTGGTGATGTAAGAATTCCAACAATTGCAGAAGGAGCTCTCAGGCACTCTGACTGTCCCTGAAAGGCTTTGTTCCTTGTGATGGTTTCCAACGCTGCTTCCAGTTTCACAGGTTTTAAAAATATCCCTCCCAGTTTTGGTAGGAGGAAGTTTTCCTGCAGGAAAAGCGAAATCGCCATAAAAGGCTTGTTATTAAATCTTACGAGCTCAGTGTTTTTAATTTAACTTGTTACATCACAGGAGTGTGAATTCATTAAACTTCCTATTCTTATATGTGGGATCTATTTTAGCTGATGGATCTCTAAGAAAAAGGTTGGAGATGCGTCAGCAGCTCCTGTGGCTCTTTGGGAGGAGAATATATGGAATTAAAAAGGGCTGGGTGGAAAGCAAGGGAGCAGTGCCTGTGTCCTTCATCCTGCCGGAGGAAGAGGAGGGAACAGACTCTGATCATAGCCTGGGGGGTCAGCTTGGAGTGTTCTCCTTCCCTTTTTCCGCTCTCTGGGTGTTTGGGGTTGATGAGGAGCCCCTCTGGGCTGGGTGCTCGGAGCTGACAGCACCTCAGTGGCCAGCCTGGCTGTCCTGTGTCCCCTGAGCGTGTGCTCCTGTGCCAACATCTCAATTTGGGGCTCTCTTGCAGCTTCATTGGAACAAGTTCACGGTACAAGACCTGAGCTGTGCAAAATGGGGCTGTTATGGGTTTTATTCCAGGGCAGGAGGACGCTGCTGTGGGGCTCTGGTGAATCCCCTGTCCCCTTCTCAGGGGATGTGGCACTGCTGGGACAGCACAGGGCCAGCTCTGGGGGTGCTCTTTGCTTTCTATTCTGTTTTTATTCCATGTGCTGTAACACCCCAAGCAGATACTGCTTCCTGCTGTCCCAAATCCCTCTGCAGCACCGCGTTCCCAAGGGCAGCTGGGGCTCCTCCCTTTGGCTTTCTCTGAGGGCTAGAAATTAGATTTAAATTTTGTTTGGGTTGGAGGGAGCTCAAATCCCACCCAGAGCCACCCCTGCCATGGCAGGGACACCTCCCACTGTCCCAGGTGCTCCAGCCCCAGTGTCCAGCCTGGCCTTGGGCACTGCCAGGGATCCAGGGGCAGCCACAGCAAATCTGGGAATTCCATCCCAGCCCCTGCCCACCCTGCCAGGGAACAATTTCTAATTCCCAATCTCCCATCCATCCCTGCCTTCTGGCAGCGGGAAGCCATTCCCTGTGTCCTGTCCCTGATTTAAAATCACTTTAAATCCCTTTTCAATCACTTTGGGGAAGAGCTGAAGCGTCCAAAGGCTCGGAGCTGTTCCCTGGATGATCCCACTCTGGCTGTGGAGATTCCCACTCACAATCTGGCTTCTCCCCTGAACCTTTGCTGTGTGAATCCCAGGCTCTCCTGTGCAGTGCCCTGCAGCAGCTCGCTGTGGAGCTGGGAATGCATTTCTGGGGTCCCTGATGCCCCTAATGCCAGCGGCAGCAATGCTGAGGCTGCCCTGGCGCTGCAGGGTGAGAGGCACACGTGGACTGGCATTAATTTTATTAAGCTGCTGTAATTCTCCCTAAATAATGTTGTGTGCTGCTGATTCCATTGCACTGTGCAGGATCAGTGTCAGGCTGCCAGGCCTGTGACTATTCCCCTTATCCCATTTTCTCCAGTAATTCCGTGCAGCAGCTGCCTGCTCCCTCCTAATTCCCTTTGCCAAGGAAGTGCAGTTTGTCACCAAAAAAGTGTTATTTTAGTTGTAGTTTAGCCCTTGTCTCAGAACACAAAGGCTCCAGAGAGTTACAGACACAATCCCAAAGAATTTTTGGAAAAGAAGCACCATGGAAAGCAGGAATCTGCAGGGAACATTGGCCTGGACTAGTTCTTGCTGAAATAAACCCCCAGAAATTCCCATAAATTCTAATTAATTCAGTGTTAGAGGCATCAATATATTCACTGCTCCAGTTAATTTTATTTCTAGGTTTCTTCCCAAAATCCTGGCAGTGACCAACAGGGCTCCCCTTTGGCCTGAGCTCTCCCAGATCCTGTTTGGGAAGCAGGGAAATTCCTGCAAAATGCGGCAAGCTGCTCTGACCTGCTGTGTAACCCCAGCCAGAGTGGCTTTTGGGGGCTGGAAACCACCCCAGGCCCCTCCACCCTGCTTTTCCAGGGATGATTTAGCACTCCATAAATCAGGACACACACCCGAGCAGTACAAATGGACAATATCTCCAGGTACCCTAGAGAAAAGTAACATTAGTCACACATTTAGGCAGTCAGTGTCAGCCTGTTTGCTTATTTACAAGGGAAATAATTCACCCAAACTCGGCAGTGAGGGGAGGGGAGCTGCCACCTGAGGCTGGGCATCTTTGGCAATTTAGTTGTCAGGAAAACACTGCTGGGAAACACAATTTTCCTGGCTCCCAATAACTGTGGAATAAAGGGATTTTTGGGGCTGGTGGTGCACCCTGCACGTCCCCAGCTGCTGGTGCCTCTTCCTCCTCTCCCGAGCCAGATCTGCAGAATAAGGAAATCTATTTTAAGAGAGGCAGAGAAATCCCCAGTGCTGCTCAGGGACTCTGGAAAAGTCTCCCTGTGGACGTGGACTGTGCTGAGGTGCTCCTGAGACACCAGGACAGGATTTGCTGCCTTTCCTCAGGTATCTGGAGAAAACCTGGAGGCAAATGATGTAGAGCTGCTGCTCTGGGTTAATTTAATTTGATTTCTCTCTCACACCAGTCACTGCTGGGCAGGAACAGCTCTCAGGCAGTTGGAGGGGCCGGGCAGAAAGCCCTGGGAATTCCAGGCTCTGCTTTCCTGATCCTTTGGAGGAGCAGGGCTTAGGGGTTTGTTGAGCTTGTGGCCAGGGGTGGTTCTGGGGGCATTTTGGCGCTCTGAGGGCAGCAGGACATGGCTCAAAGCACAGAACAATTTGCTAATTAAGGGCTGTGCTCGGAATGGAAGCTCCAGGGGAAGGGAAATGTGTTCATTTTACCTCTGCATTTGTAACTGCACAGCTGAGAGCAAGGGGAGGGAGGGAGAGGCTCCAGCACAGATGCACAGGAGAGCAGTGAGTCCCTTCCGCTGAAATCAGGCTGATTGCTGGGGTTTCTTGGGGTAAAGGAGAGGGGAGAGTCCTCCAGGAAGCAAAGCAAGAGGGAAAAGAAAGGATTATTCATTTATTCCTTTGCCCAAAGAGGAGTCAATCCGGAGTAAGGGCTGGACCCCTTATTTCCAAATCCTCAGTGGAGATAATTGGATAACTAAAGATAAATATTGGGCTTAAATTCAATGCAAATTTGTCTGGTTTGTTTTAATGCTTTTAGGCCTGGGTTCAAGTTTTTGCTTTAACAAGCATCATTCCAGCTGGCCGTGCGACCTGAGCTTGAGGTGGCATCCTGAGGGATCAGCCTGGCCTGGGATCCTCAGGGGCTGGATTTGTGCTGGGCACTGAGCTGTGACAGGAGCTGAGAACGGGGAAATCCCTCCTGGATGGCCTCTGGCACCAGGCCCAGCTGGGCAGGCTTGCAGAAGGCAAACCTTTGGGCATCTCTGTTTTAAACCATCGAATTCCCAGCTTCCCAGTGCTTCTGAAACTCACCTTTATTTGCTGTCGTTTCTGCTGTGGTGTTACCGATTTCGAAATGCTCAGGGAGTCACAATCCTTTGGATTTTCTTGATGAAGCCCTGGGGGTTATTTGTTGGACAGGGGTTTGAGAGGGATGGGCCTGTGGTGGCAGCAGCAGGAAAGGGAATTGCGCAGGAGGGAAGCAGGAAGGCACTGAAGAGCAGGAGCTGGGACTCCATGAGGAGTTCCACAGCTCCTTTTCCTGCTGCTCTGTACCCACCTCACACCTGTAACTCCTGCCTGGGAGTGCTTCCCAAAACCAGGGAATCACAGAATCACTGAGATGGAAAACCCTCTGAGCCCATTGAGTCCCCCAGCACTGCCAAGGCCGCCCAAGGGCCACATCCACAGGCTTTAAATCCCTGCAGGAATGGGGACTCCAGCCCTGCCCTGGGCAGCTGTGCCGAGGCCTGAGAGCCCTTTCCATGAGGGAATTCCTCCTGCTGTCCTGCCTGCCTGTCCCGTGGCACAGCCTGGGGCTCTTCCCTTCTGTGCCATCCCTTTTCCCTTGGGAAGGGACCAGCAGGATCCCCCCAGGTGAGCTCAGAGTGACAAATCAATGTGTAAGGATGTGGTGTGGAGTGAATCCTCTCTCCGGAGAGCCTGGGGAGCAGCAGCAGGATGGCTCCTGCGGGAGCTGGGCTGGCTGGGGTGCAGGCAGAGCTCTCTCCATGGCCTCAGTGGGAAGCTGGGGTGAACTCTTGCCATGGAATCCTGGTTCTTGGAGTGACTGAGGCCAGCCAGCCTGGTCACCCATCTCTTCCTCCATCTCCATTTGATTTTCTGTCTCCTTTCCAAGCCAGGAACACCCCTCAGACACCCCCTGAGTGCTCTGTGCTGCTGGGGAGGTAAAGGACACTCCAAACACTGCTGGGAGAGAGAGCAAAGCAATTCCCCCCTTGGATCTGACCCAAAAATTCCAGTCAGTGCCTTGTGCTGTGTGTAAGGAGAATGTTGGGAATTGGGAGTGAAACCCCTTGTGACAGGAGCACATCCCAGCCTTGGGATGTTCCCAGTTCCAGGGGACCCTGATGGAAACAAACCAGGATTTGAACATTGAACCAGGAGCTTCGCTTTTTCTTTCCTGGCTGGAAAAGTGAAAGTTGTGTTGGGTTCTCTTTGTTGGAGAAAACTGGTCAGTGACAGAGAAATCGGGATTTGCCTCGGTTTTGTTCGGGATGGGAGGGAGAAGGGAGAAGGCCAGGAAGGAATTCCATTATTCCGAGGAAGGAATTCCATTATTCCGTGTGGAGGAGTTGAGTGGAGCAGCAGGCAGGAGTAGCCCTGGGCACTGAGAGATGTTTTGCATCACTGAGTAAAACTGGGCTTGGCAGGGTTGATGTAATTCCAGTCACCCCCTCTGAAATCTGGAGTCCCCCTGGAATTCTCTGCTGGAAGTGCTGAGGGTGGACACAGCCCTTAGGAACAGGGATTGCTGGGCTCTGGCAGGGCAGGAGTTGGGTTCCCTGATCCTTGAGGGTCCCTTCCCACCACCCTGTGCTCCTCTGACCTGTTCCCACGTGGAATTGTCCCCTCTGGAATTCACTCTGGAAAAGATCCCTGGGAGGATCCAGCCTGGATGAGAGGCAGCTAGTTCTGACAGGGAGCTGGGGCTGCTACATCCCAAAAACCCAACCCCTCCTGGTATCCCTAAAATAAAATCCTTCTTGGTACCCTTAAAATCAAATCTCTTCTGCTGTTCCTAAAATCAAATCCCTCTTGGTATCCCTAAAATCCAACCTCTCCCGGTATCCCTAAAATCAGATCCCTCCTGGTGTCCCTAAAATCAAATCTCTTCTGGTGTCCCTAAAATCAAATCTCTTCTGGTATCCTTGAAATCAAATCTCTCGTGGTATCCCTAAAATCAAATCTCTTCTGGTATCCTTGAAATCAAATCTCTCCTGGTATCCCTAAAATCAAATATCTTCTGGTATCCCTAAAATCCAATCCCTCCTGCTATCCCTCAGATCCAGCTCTCCCATTTTTAATGGAATTTAAACGGATGACAGGGAAAGTGCACCTGGAATTGGCCTCGTGTTTCTCACGTGAAAGTATCCCTGGGTGCTGTAACAACCACAGGGTGGGGAATTTATATCCCAGAAAATCCCCAGCATTTCTGTCAGTGCAAATCAGTAACGTGGAAGGAGATGGGGGAAAAAATCCATCAGTTTTTGGGACAAATTTCTTTCCCTGCATTTTGTAGGATATAAATCTCCTTTGTGACAAGAGAGCTGTTATCACCAGGGGCTAAAAGCCACCAAATAAAGCAGTTAAAAGGTTCATTCTGCTCCTAAAAAAGAGCTCCTATCATTCCCATTACTGTCACTCTGAGTTAAGTATGGAGGATGCACAGGAAAGAAATTTCAGACTTTTAAAATAACACTTTTACTACGAAAATGAATGTAAAATTATCAAATTTATATTTAAAAATATATTTATTTAAAATATATCTCCTTTTTATTTCTGAAGGGACTCGGTTACATAAAATATTTTCACAACGTTTCTTTAGTTAAAAGGTGAATTTAAAAAAATTTATAAATGAACAACTATAATTATGTAATGTGCATTTATATAAATATAAACAGACCTTTATAAATGCCTCATGTACAAGTAGATAAATACATACATTTATTAATACAAATACAGACGTATAAATACATAAATACCCAAACCACACAGAAATTTAAATATGTAAACAAGCAAATATAGCTTAATGTACCAAATCCAGGGCTATTTCCATATGCAAACACACAAGCATAAATAAATACAGAAAATATAAATAGAGATATTTCAATATGGAAGGAAACAATTACAAACGCAGGTATTTGGCTTAGATTTTGTGGTTTGCTTTCTTTTCAAGCACTTCCCAATTTCTGGGCAGGAGCATCCCGGGTCCCAGGGCCTGGGACATGGGTGGCATTCCAGAAGGGATTTGTTCTGTGGGATTGCCTCTGGGGTGAGGAAGGTGAAAAGTCCTTCAGCTCCCAGTGGAAGGAGTGGAACTGGGGGATATTTAAGGTCCTTCCCAATCCAAACCAGTCTGGGATCCTGGGATCCCTCTTTTCAGGGAATTTAGAGATAGGAGGGAGGCACTGGGAAGGGAATGAGGAATGCTGGAGGTGTCAGACTCTGCAGCCCCTCCTGCTGAGGGCGACAGCTTGAGGGGAGCATCCACAAGGAAAATGTTCAACCTGAACAGAAAGAAAGGGGAATCATCACAGAATCCTGGAATGGTTGGGGTTGGGAGGGACCTCAAATTCCATCCATTCCCACCCCTGCCATGGCAGGGACACCTCCCACTGTCCCAGGCTGCTCCAGCCCCAGTGTCCAGCCTGGCCTGGGACATTCCAGGGATCCAGGGGCACCCACAGCTGCTCTGGGAATTCCATCCCAGTCCCTGATGTCCCCCCCAGGTGATGTGAGGTGATGTGCTGTGCTCTTCCTTCCCAGTATCCCATCCATCCCTGCCCTCTGGCAGCAGGACCCATTCCCTGAGTCCTGTCCCTGGGGCAAATTGCAGTCTCTGTTGTCTGGCATTTTCTTGGAATCCAGGTCGGTGTGAGGGTGAATCCCATGTGAGGGGAGTCTGTCATTCCTGGAGAGTGCCAGGGGAGCTGTCCCCGAGGGTCCCTAGGGTCCCCCATTGCCAGCTCTCTGTGTCCTGTGGGTGCTGGGAATGGCTCCAGCCCTGCCATGTGGGCAATGCACGAGTCCTTTCCTGTGGAAATTATGGGAATCAGGCAGGAAGGCAGCCTGCCTCCAAATGCCACATGCATACACAAAGCAGCATGGTCCATGTGGGCTCCAGCAGCAGGAGGGGAGCTGGGCACTGTGGCTGTCCTGGCTGCTGGATGAAGTGCTTCCCTTGGTGTTAGCAGCTGCAGTTGGGCCAGGGGGGTTTAGGGTGGATTTTGGGACAGGTTCATCCCCAGAGGGTGCTGGCATTGCCCAGATCCCCAGGGGATGGGCACGGCCCCCAGGCTGCCAGAGCAGCTCCAGGAGCCTTTGGACAGCACTGCCAGGGATGCCCTGGGTGGGATTTTGGGATTGTCCTGTGCAGGAACAGGGTCTGGACTCCATGATCCCTGTGGGTCCCTCCCAACCTAGGATATTCCATGATTCTGTGATCTGTGCATGCCAGGAATGGGACTCAGCATCCTGGGAGCCCCAGGTGCAGCTCCAGAGCCCAATTCCCATCTCCAGGTGCTCTCCTGGATGGCTTCATTGGCCCAGGGAAGGGTCTGGGGGCAGGAATTGCTGGACTGGGAGGGGTGATCCCATGATGGATCACCTGTGCCAGTGGGAGCATCTGTGCTCTGGACAGGGGAGCGGGTGGGATGGGATGGGATGGGATGGGATGGGATGGGATGGGATGGGATGGGATGGGATGGGATGGGATGGAATGAGCAGGGTGGAGCAGAAGTGGTTCCAGAGGGAGCCACATCCACGTCTGCAGGGAGGAGTGCCCAGGAAGGATCTGGGGGAGCAGGGATTCCTAATCCCTGCTGGACTGCAGGATGGGAGCAGCACTGGGATGATGAAAGGAGCTGGAGCAAGGGGGACTCTTTCTTGCTTTCTAAGAAGAAATTTAAAAAAAAATTAACAAGAGAGGAGAAAAAAGACCAAGGAATTTCCAGGAATGGCTCCTGCTCTGTGTTTCCCCTCTTCTTCAGGGAGATGGGGTTTCCCACAGACAAGTGAAGTTCCAGGTTTTTAATGAGGTCACTGAGCACAGAATAACCCCTGAGATGGTCTGGGGGTGAAACCAGAGTGAAGCCTCGTGTGCTGATGCACCGGTGTGAAATACCCTGTGAAACAGCTGGGATGTGGATGTGCAGTGGTTTGGGATTCCTTCCCAAAGCACTGAGCTCTGCTGAGTTCATTCTTGGCTTTCTAAGCAGCACAAAAGGTAAAACCAGGGCTAAGGTCTTGTCAGAGCTGCAGAATTCCCTGAGGATTCCTCTTTGCTGCAGGCAGTCCAGCAGCAGGCAGAATTCCTGACCCATCCCTGGCAGTGCCCAGGGCCAGGCTGGAGCACCTGGGACAGTGGGACGTGTCCCTGCCATGGCAGGGGCGGCACTGCATGGGTTTTGGGGTCCCTCCCAACCCAACCATCCCATAATTCCAGCATCCTCTGACAGAAAACTCCGAACTAACAGGAAAATCCTTTCTTAAAATTCCTTTTAGGAGAGATGTAATTAAACCAGTCAAAGTATAATTGCATTTACACATTTAAAACGTGGCGTTAAAGGCATTTTAATTGGGATGTAGCCAGTGCCTCTCCCAGGAGCAGAGATCCTGGTTTTCCCTGGCTGCAGGCAGGGGAATTCTGCCTTCCTTTCTGTGAGCAGAGGCCTGGTGCACCTCAGAGAGCATCCAGAGGGAGCCCCTGGTGTTTCTTAAGGGTGCCTGTGCACTTTCCCCATGCTTTAGCAGCTTGGTAGCTCCTGAATGGACACCCAGGGACTGATTTTCAAACTGGGCTTTAACCTCCATCCATAAAAGGCACGTTTAGTTCTCCTGAAAGACATTTTTCCGTGCAAGTTGGGTAATTAGGAATTTGATCACCCTGCCTCCAGTGAGGAGAATGCTTTTTGCACAGAAAAAAAGCAAAGGTTTAAAAGTTTTATTCCAGAGAGCAATTTGGAAGATCGATAGCCTGAAATGACTTGTTTGCCTTAGAAATAACTGGATGGGAAATGCACTGGAAGTCATTCAGGTATCCAGCAGGGAAGGCAGGAAATGCAGGAATGACATGGTTTCACCCCAAACCACAAACCTCTGTCTGACATTTCATAGGCCCAGCTCACCCAGCGCTGGTTTTAAACCTCCAGAACCTGAATTGTTTCAACTGTTGGAGCCAGCACTGAGATTCCAGTGCCTTGCTGGGGTTAAGAGCATGGAATGGTTTAGGTGGGAAAAGCCCTCTAAGGTCATTGGGTTCCCCATTCCTCCAGCACTGCCATGGCCCCAGGTGCCCTAAATTCTGCACATTCCCCCCAACTTCTGAGTGTTCCTGTGGGAAATGAAGTGGGATTTTGCTTTTCCAGTAGGTTGTGTTTGATTCAGTAGGAAATCCACAATATTACCGAGAGTTTGGTGCCCTTTATTCCAGAGGCAGCTGTCCCAAAGTTGGTTTTCCAGAACGGGAGGAAGGCAAGAGGGAGAAAGGGAAAAGGGCACTGCTGAGAGCAAAATGGTGCAGGAAGAAGGAATGGGAGTATTCCAAAGGGGATGTGTGGCAGTCAGGTTCTCACCTGGGACTGGGGAGCTGCAGTTCCTGGGGCATAAATGCAAATCCAGGAACGTTTGGGCAGT
This sequence comes from Geospiza fortis, assembly GCF_000277835.1. NCBI lineage: Eukaryota > Metazoa > Chordata > Aves > Passeriformes > Thraupidae > Geospiza > Geospiza fortis. The sequence goes on from NW_005054529.1 coordinate 843,498, forward strand.
TTTATGGATAGTTATGGATAATTAGGATAACGTGGAGTGGCCATTTGCTGTGTAGGTGTGAGTTCCTGGCAGATCCTTAGGGCTCAGGATGGGAATTTAGTCAGGAATATCCCTTTCCTTGATGCTATTTGTTCCCAAAAGGTGATTTTATCCTGAGGTTTTTGGGTCAGGCTGTTCTGTGCTGGATCCATCCATGGGCACCAGGCTGTCCTTGGATCTCTCCCTGCACTCCAGCTCTGGCAGAGAGAGGATTTGCAGAGTGTGAGTAAGACATCCAAAGAGTGGGGGAAAAGAGATTCCCTATTATTAGTGATGAGTTATGTAAGGAGTGCTTGGTTACGAAAGAACGGGACCCTGCCACATTTGGAGATGTGCTGCAATTCCTGGTGCTCTCCAGCAAATCCCATCTGTGCTGCTCACTCCATCCCTGCTTCTGCAGCAGGAAACACTCCCTGAGTGCTTTGGGAATCACCAGGAATGAGCAACCTGGGAGTGATCCCTGCCCTGCTCAGAGCCTGCCCTCTGCTTATCCCAGAAAGCTGCCACTCAGGGTGAGGAATTAAAAAGTCCATTCTGGAAAGGAAAAGTTTTGCCTTTGGCCCTTTGGAATATTTTTTCCAACAGAATCCGTGTTCCATGTAAGGCCTGGAGGGTGGCATTCCATGCTACAGGCTGGATGTGCCTGTGTTTGGTGTTCTGGGGTGGAGAAAAGCCGTCCTTAGGATGCCATTGCAATGGTGCTCTCCAAACGGGAATTTGGGATGGATTTCACCTCTCATTGTGGCCTTAAGAAGTTTTTAAGTGGAAATCAGTGAAGTCCTCACAGGTTAAAAAGGTGCTGACTGAAGGTGCTGGGTAAGAGGGATAAAAATAGGGAATAAATATTCCTTAGGCCGTGTTCAGGGGTATTTATAGCCAAGAATAGCCAGAACTCGTGATTATATGTTTAACTACAGCTGCTAGCTGCAGCAAGAGCTCCTCAATCATTTATCCCACCTTTAGTGGACAAATTTATCGTGCTGTTTGCTTGGTTTATCCCTTTCCTCATAAAAACTTCAGGAAAAGCTGGAACTGCTCTGCTGTTCCCCCAGAACTGGGGGTCACTCGTGTGAGGCTGAATTCCTACTGCTGCATCTTTTCCCCTCTGCTTTACAGACACAGCAGCAGCAATACCCAGAATTAAGCAGGCTGAGTAATTTCCAGGATATCAACACACTTTTAATTGTTTATAAATTGGCTGCATAAAGCATTTGATTGATTTTTTTTCCCCTAGGCTTGGTTCTGAATAATTTGTTTTGTTGTTGATTTGTGTTGGGGTTTTTTTTTTGAAGTTTGGAGTTTTTGCAGCTGAAGACCAAGGGAAAAATCACTTTTTTGTTTTCAGGCGTTGTCAGAGGGGTTTTGAACATTCTGGGACCCAGTGCAGAACAGGGAGATGTGGCAGTGAATAGTTCTGAAGTTAAATTTTTCCTCTTTCCACATTTATGGGGGAGAATTCTGGACTGTGTCATGCACAGATCTTTTGTATCCTTGGTGGACTTTATTTCTTGTTCAATTCGATTTTCTGAGCGCTCTGGCGTCACACCAAGCTGATCGTTAAAGCCTGGGTCACATTGTGCTCATAAAAATGAGTAAAACCGGGGTTGGGAGGGCAGCTTATTTTGGGCACTTCTTACCTGTGAAGTGCTGATTTCCCAGCGATTTTCCAGCTCCTCTGGAAGCCGTTTTTGGGGCACTGAGGAGCACAATGTGTGCGCTCACCGCTCACAATGCGCGCAGGGCCCAGCCCCGAGCTCCTGGGCTGATTTTCAAATGCTTTCAAATATTATTGTCCCCAGCCCTATAAATATTATTTAAAAGCCTTTCTGAGAGCGCTTTTGCCCCGGGGCTGCTGCACAAAGCTGCAGTGTTCTGGGGGATAATGCAGACAGGGCTTTTAGATAGCGCTGCTTTCCCTGCTGGCTTTCTTCTCCCGTGCTGAATGAAACCATTGCTGCCATGTGCTTTTTGTGTGCCTCCTCTGAGACGTGGCCTTGTCCTGGGCCCTGCCTGACCGTGCCTCTGGGTGACTGGTGCTGCCTGCCTCGGGCAGCTGCCAAGAGCTGAGGCTCAGTCCTGCAAGACAACAAATGAACAGGAGCCGTTGTTGGGCGAGCTCAGCCTGGGGAGATTTCTGCCTTTTTCTCTCAGACCCATCTGCATTTTCAGGGTGGCACTTGGCCACGCTGTGCGTGGCACTGTCTGGTTCCCACATCCCTGCTTTTCCTCTTGTGCTCGTGGCCACTCCTGGCAGAATCCTCTGCCTTTCTCTGGGGAAGGTGCAGAAGCCACAGCCTGAGCATCCTCCTTGGAGGAGAGATTTGGTTGCCTGGAAACTACAGCTGAGCCAGCTGGAATTTCAGTTCCAAAGGAAATTCTGGGGGTTCTTTCTTATTTTCCTTCTCTTAGGCTGGAACAAAGGCTGCAGAATTCCTTCCAAACTGCCCTAGAAGTGCTCAGTGGAGGCATTTCAGTGCCCTCTGATGCAGATGCTGGATGGAGGATGCAGAACATTTGCATGAGGCAGGGTTTTGGTGTTCTGTCCTAGAAAGGTTAAAATGGATTTTCTGGAGCTGATTGAAAACTTTGACGCCTCCCACTTGGGAACCAAAGCTCTCAGAGGAATATATTTGTATGGCAAGTTGTATTTTTGGCAAAATATAGTCCTCACTTCAGAACTCCATGGCTGGGAAATTTTAGGGGATTCAAGTTGTTTCTCCAAGCCCAGCTTTGGGGTTTCTGTTTGTCTGAAGCCAGCCCAGTGACTTTTTTAAATCCTGGCCTGTTTTATTTCCAGCTGAGGGGCACTGCCTGTTTCTCCCCTCGGTTTTAACGTGTAAAATTTGGGACATCCCCTGTCAGCTGCTGCAGAGAACAGGAGGAAAAGTGTTGGAGCAGCAGTGGCCAGGAGGGCTCCTCCTCTCCCTCCCTCGCCGTGGGTGCTGGGGGGATCTCGGAGGGGATCTGGGGACACTGGAGGTGCAGGGCTGTGGCAGGAGCTGCCAGGGCTGTCACCTCCTGGGGACACTGTGATGTGCTGTGGCACAGCGCAGATTTCCCGGCTGGCTCCGGGAACAGGGCAGGGATGGGAACTGGGTCAGGGCACCAGGAACCAGCCCTGCTCCCACAGCAGGGACCCGAGGCAAAGGAAATCTGCTTTTCTGTCCTGAGCCCCCCGAGCTGCTTCTCCTACCTGCTCCCAGTCGGAGGGAAGGGATGGAGGCTGGAGCTTGGCATTTCTTTGACATTGTGCTGGAGCTAATATTAATTTGTGGTGAAGAGTAGAGAGAGAGTTCCTAAAAATAAATTACTGGAGGACTTCTCCTAAGATGCGCACTGACTCCTTCCCCTCTCCCTCTGACATTTTGTTCCACCCTAATTTGTGGCATTGACAAATTTAGGGGTGGCAGGGTTTTATTGCTGTACTTCTGTATCAGCACTAAAAGGAAATCAATGGCATTTATCTTTGGTCTCAGATGAACAAGGGGCAGTGGCTTCCCACTGCCAGGGGAGGGATGTTGGGAGGGAATTCCTGGCTGTGAGGGTGGGCAGGGGCTGGAATAGAATTCCCAGAGAAGCTGTGGCTGCCCCTGGATCCCATGGCAGGCGTGGCACTGAGTGGGCTTTAAGGTCCCTTCCAACCCAAACCACACTGGGATCCTGGGATGGGATTCTATGAAATCTTTGCTGTAAGAGTTCCCTGTTGTGTTCATGGTGTTGAGACAGCAGAACTCACCTGCTGTCAAGTAAAGTCTTATTTATTATTATCAACCTTTCCTAAAGGGCATGACTGGGTCGGCTCAGGGACAGCACAAAGCTCCCATTTTTGAAGACACAGTGTAGCCCTTCTTTTTTGTCAATTTTAGGTTCTTTTCCTTTGCTTCCTGCATTTTCAAGGGAACTGCTCAGGCTGGGCCTGTGCTCAGGGTAGAAAGTGCAAATGAAAAGCTCCCAGCTCCAGCACTGCTGCAGTGACTTCATTCAGAGCAGCCTTTTCAAAGCAGGTGCTGACCTACTTGCTTTAAATTGGGCCCTTTTTAACTGTACTTAATTAAAATTTATTCCTTTTTTAACACGCTCCATGAAAGCCCTTTGTGCATCCCAAGGGTCACTACCTAGAAATGGGAGCTCTGGGAATGGTGTCCCGGGGGCCACTCCACTTTTCCCCTAATAAATTGTCCTGTCCTGGCATTCAGAGCTGTTCAGTCGGTGCACATGGAAGCCTTTGTGATCCTGGAGGGTGCTCAGCAGCCCTCCCTGGGTTTTCACTGCCAACAAAAGGGAGAAAAGCGCTGGGAATGGTGGGGATGAATTCCCTGACAGTGCAGCCCTGGGAGCTGAGAGCAGTGCCTGAATTCCGAGTGCTTTCAGGGCTTCCCCATTCACTTGGGAACAAATGTCACTCTGGGTTGTGTCACAGCAGATCTGCCGCAGCAAATTATTGCAGATTTGCACTTGACAGCGGGGTCTGACCACCCAACAATTATCATTTAATAGCTCATTTATCCCGAGGCAGCTCTGGCCATGAGAGGGAAATCCCGGGGTCTCCGAGGTCACACGTGGCCTGGATCAGCTTGGAATTGTTAATGAAAGCTCGTCCTTCATTGAAGGGTTCCCATCTCCAAAAGGAAGCTCTTGCCTTGTTTATTGGGTTATAAATCTGCTGGAAAAGGTTGGATTGCAGTTAATTAAAATGCAAGCAAACAATGAGCAGGATCTGCATCTGTAACAGGGTTTGTCTTGGGGCTGTTATTGTGGCATTTGGGAAGGGAGCAGATGAGTTTGTTTGTTCCAAAGCCAATTAGGAAGGGACAAAATGATCAGTCAGCAGCAGGTACCGGTGTGGGAACAACCTTTCCAGAGCCTCTGGTGCTGGGAAGGAACCTTTTCCTTGGAAATAAAATCTGTACTATATATGGGGGAGGGTTGTATCAGTCAAAACCGGAGGGGTTTTTGGAGCTTTTTTGAACTTTGTTTTGCAAGGTTTTCTGTTTTCTTGACCACTGAATGGGTTGGGTTGGGAGGGACATTGAAACCCATCCAGTTCCTCTCCCTTACACCTCCCACTGTCCCAGGCTGCTCCAAACCCATCCAGCCTGGCCTTGGGCACTTCCAGGGATCCAGGGGCAGCCACAGCTGCTCTGGGAAATCCATTCCAGAGCATCAAACGCTCACAAGGAGGAATTCCCTCCCAAAATCCCGCCCATCCCTTCCCTCTGGCAGTGGGAGAAGCCGAGGACCTCATCCCCTGCTCTGCTCCATTCCACAGCTCCACCTCTCAGGGAAGATCCTGCCTTGGCTTCCAACTCCTTTATTCTTGATATTGTGGGGGACACAAAAGAAAATCCCCCTGGAACAAGGAGGATTTGTCACCCCAGAAATTCATGTGCAGGAGATGAAGATTATCAAAGCAGCCAGGGCTGCTTAGAAGTGCTCATCCCTGTTTCTGGAGAGTGCTCCATGATTTCAGCTCCTTCCCTTTGCACCAACAGGCACAAAATCCAGGAATAAAAGCATTTCCATCATAGGGAAGTGGCCTAATGAACCCCATCTTTACTGTCTCAGAATTTTCAGGGCTTGGGACTTCCTAAGCAGCCCCTCCCAGTCTGTTCGAAAGGGAGTAGAACGACACAAAAAATACTTTAAAAATTCCTGAACTTGTTAGTTTGAGGTTGGACGGCAAATTCCTAAACAAAGGTCTCTCATTGGGAAATGTCAGAATTGAGTTTAATTTCTTTTTCTGTGAAATAGATTGATTTTTGCTCTAATTAGCCCATTACTTGTCACTAGAAGGTCTGAATAACATCTGAAATTATTTGGCATGACATATGGATGGCATTGATCTCAAAATCAAAATATTGTCTTTATTTCATTTCCTTTCTAAGCAGCACAAATTGCTACATCTTTTTCTGGTCAGAATTCCTCCTATTTTGTTCTAATGAAACATCTTGACAGTTTGAATCAGAAAATATGGGATACCTTGGGAGTAAAAGAGAGGAAGAGCTGTTTTCATTAGTGTAAAAATGTTATCGCAGTCTCACACATGGGTGTTAAAAACATCTGCTCCTCTAATTAGTTCACTGAGTATTTCATTTTTCTACATGGCTTGGAAGGCTCAGACACGTCGTGCTGGGCTCCCTTACGACTGAAACAACAGAAAATCAACTCAACCCAGGCCTAGACAAAGGCATTGTTCTGACACTGCTCTCAAAACATTGAAATTCTGCTTGGAAACAGCAGTTCTGGGGTTCACGGCCTCAACCAAAGCCTTGAAAGCGTTAAAGCAAGAAGGGCTTGAGCAAGGATGACTGGAATGTTCTGTGTGGTGGCTTTCACAACACTTAATGGCATCTGAGGGACTAATTAGTGCTTAATTTGGGCTTGTTTTTGTGTGCAGTGTTTGGGGAACACGGATACATCCACATCACTGTTTAATGGAAAGTACAGCAGTTTCACTGCTGGGATATTGGTTAGAGTCAATTATGGGAAGTTTTCTTCCCTTTTTTCCTTCCTGGGGAATGCCCAATTGCCTGTGGCCCAAACTGGAGCCTTGCTGGGATGGGGGCCTTTGGGCTGATCCTTTTCTCCTTTCCCTCTGGCTTTGTGTGACTTCTGTGCCTTTAGGGAGTCTGTATCCCTTGAGGCTGGAAACTCACATGGAATGTGTGGGAAATTATTCACATGAATCATGTGGGAAATTCACATGGAATGTGTGGGAAATTTGCATAAAACATTGGAAATTCACATTCTATATTTTCTGATTCACATGGAATGTAGCAAATTATTCACATGGAACCTGTGAGAAATTCACATGGAACATGTGAGAAATTCACATAAAACATTGGAAATTCTCATGGAATATATAGCAAATTATTCACATGGAACATGTGGGAAACTCATGGAATATGTAGGAAATTATTCACATGGAACATGTGGGAAATTATTCACATGGAACATGTGGGAAATTATTCACATGGAACATGTGGGAAATTATTCACATGGAACATGTGGGAAATTATTCACATGGAACATGTGGGAAATTATTCACATGGAACATGTGGGAAATTATTCACATGGAACATGTGGGAAATTATTCACATGGAACATGTGGGAAATTATTCACATGGAACATGTGGGAAATTATTCACATGGAACATGTGGGAAATTATTCACATGGAACATGTGGGAAATTATTCACATGGAACATGTGGGAAATTCACATAAAACATCGGAAATTATTCGCATGGAACATGTGCTGGAAATTCACACGGAGCATGTGGAAAATTCACACAGAACATGTAGGAAATTCACCTACAACAGGTTTTAAAGACAATGGAAGTCCTGGAGGCGTAGAATTTCCAAGCAGCTGAGGTTGATCCCTGCAATCACTGGGAATCACCTGGAGCAGGTTGGCCAGGCCCGTGTCCGGCGGGCCGTGGGTTTCTCCATGGCTGGAATCCCCATGGGATAACCTGTGCCAGGGCTTTGTTAGAGCCACACCAAAGGGGTGTTTTCCTGGATTCAGGTGGAATTCCATCCATGCTGTGCCAGTGCTGGCCCTCCCAGGCCTGTGTCCTGCTGGGAGCCTGGAAGTGGGCCCAGCTCTCCAAGGCCTCACCCCCCACGACACATGGAAAAACTGGGAGCTGCCAATTATACAAATTAGGACAGCAAACCAATTAAACCTGGCTAAATCCGAGTGGGAGATGATTTGGAATGCTGGTGCTTGGCTGCTGCACGTTGATATGGAAGTGGACTTTTAGGAGGATGTGTTTGTGTATTGCTGCAAGGAGATGTTTCCATGCCAAACTCCAGCCCAGATTTCACTGGAGTGCTCAGAGCTGGGATTTTGGGTGTGACTCATCTTTAGTCACAGCACAGCCTGACATTCCCATTTGGAAAGGGCAAAATCTGCACTCCAAGGGGGAGCTGGGCTGGTTTGGATTGCGTACTGGAATATTTCGGCACTGGAGGAGAAGGAGGGAATATTCTGTTTGCCTCGCCCCCGATATCTGATAAAATCCCAGTCTCATGAAGTCCTGGGTTGTGCCAGGCTGCCATGGTTTTTCTAGGATTAAAAGCCAGGCCAGACTTATTTTATGGGTGCATCAACATCCTTTGAAAAGTGTTGGAGCAATTTGGTGTGCCAAGGCAAGGAATCTGTGGGATACAGTTGGGCTGCTGCCCATGGGCATAAACCAGGAAAAATACTTGGTGCCCTTTGTGAAAACAAAAGGGGAATTGTGGAATCTTGGGATGGCTTGGGATGGAAGGGACCATAGAGCCCATCCAGCTCCACCCCTACTGTGGGCAGGGACACCTTCCAATCCAAACCCTGCCCAAGCTGGCCTAAAGGACATTTTTGTGCCTCACTGCAGCCCTTGCAGAGCTCCCAGGCTTTGTCTCTAAACTGATGGCTCCTCCTAAGAAAAATTCCCTAAAAGCAAAGAATTAACTCAGGAAAATGTCACGAAAAAAAACTTGTTCTAAACCAGGAGGAACTTCTTTCTCTGGCAGACTGACATCTCCTATAATCATCTTCTAAATCCAGAAGACAGGTTCTTTGTCATCTAAATAATCGCTTTTTTGCTCTCATGGGAAGTGACAAAGTGAAATCCTCCCCTCAGAATTCCGTCTGTTCCAAGTGGATGCTCACACACCTCGCAGCCCTGCCTCAGCAGCTCCCATCTCATCTCAGGCATTGCCAGACTTCAGCTCCTCTCTCTCTCAGTGAGTGTTTATTTGTATTTTTGACTCAGTGCAACTCCCCAGAAATTAAAATTTAATAGTCCTGGGTCAGCACTGGCAGCTGTAATTCCGACACCGAGAGCTTCCATGGGTTGAATTCCATCCCAGCTCTGCTCCGTGGAGCTGAGGGGTGCTGAAGGCCAGGCTGGACGGAGTTTGGAGCAGCTTGGGATGGTGGAAGGCGTCCCTGCCCTGGCAGGGGGGGCACAGGATGAGCTGAGGATCCCTTCCATCCCAGGGCATTCCCTGATTCCAGGGGAGCTGTTGGGTTCCTTGGGCAGGCACAAGGATTCCTTCCATGGGGATAAACACGGCTTGAATGGCTGTGGGCGAGGAGCTGGGCTGGGATTCCATCCCCAGGCTCTGCCCCCGCTCCCCTGGAACATTTTCCCCATCCTCACAGACACACAGCTGGCACAGGGGAGCTCCTGCAGGGGCTCTCCTGTTGTCTCTTCCCAAAGCCTTTCCTCTCCTCTGTATTCCCACCATCTGCCAGCTTGTCCAGTAAATAATTCAGGAGGTTCTGTTCACACCTTTCAAAGAGTTGAGGGGTCAGGAGGGAGCTGCTGAACATTCTTCCTACTGGGAATAAACCCAGTAGGGTGTGCTTGGAATGTCTCATCCCTACCAGCCCCTTGGGCTGTGCTGTGCTAGGAGATAATCAAGGGAAAGGACCTGTGGAATTTTATTGTTGGTCTCTGCCTGAAATGGAGAGGATTAAACCAAGAGAAATATGCTGGAAATTACTTCGATCAAAAATAACTTAAGTGAAACATTCTGTCTTATTTTGAATTTTATTTGAATTTTATTGAATTAATTTTTTTCTGACTGTGTGAGATCAGCGTTCCACCAAACACATTCCCCCTTTTCAGAAGATTTCTCTGATTTAAAAAGTTTTCAAGCGAAAGCACTTCCAGCCTGGTTCTGGCAGCTGTCAATAACCAACAGTTGGAATGCCAAAGTATTTCCTTAAAATAATTCACCTGCTGGTTGAGCAGGATGAAACCTGTGAGCCTCTGAACCACTAATTTAGTGACTAATGGGATTAAATTTCATAACAACAGCACTGAATTTCACAGCTAGGAAGGCAACAAATGTAAAATGTGCACAGAGCTGTAATTTATTTTTTCCTTTCTTTGTTTCAAACTTGAATTTGGAGAGTGAGAGCTCCAGAATGTGCTGTAAATAAATAAAAAATGGGGTTTAAACCAAGCAAGCATTCAAGGCTGGAAGTTGTCAGGTTTCTGAGCAGGGAACAAGCTGGTTAAAATACAGTTTTTATCTCTTTTTATAGATTCAGTATTCTAAAAGACTCTGTAACTATGGTTGCTGCTGTCTTTCTGTTCCATTTGTGCTGAGCAGAAGAATGGGGATATTTTTTGCACCTTTAGGGAAAGGGGAATGTTTTTACTCCAGGGAAACTTGCTGTGATGAAAGGATGGAAAGGAGAGTTCAACGTGAACCCTGCCCTGCCTTAAATCTATTTCCAGTGGGCAGAACCTGGAGAAGGAAAGCTGTGGCTAGCCCAGATCCTTGGGGAAGGTGAGGAGCAGCAAAGGCTGGGCTCCAGCTTGGGTTCAAAGCCAGCCTTTGGTGCTCATCCTGCGGAGGATCTCAGCTTCCTCACACTCTGCCATCAGCCCCTGGAAAATGAGGGGTTTTTCCTGGTGTTTAGTCAGAATTCCCAGTGCTACCTAGTCCTCCTGCAGCCCTCTGTGGAAATTCTTGTGCTTCCCTTTAGGTTCCCTTGGCTTTTTCCTGTGCCCTGCTGGTTGAGGTCTGTCCTCTCTGCCACCCTCTCAAACGGGGTGACAGCACTTTGTTGACAGAGAAGCCATTTCCTGCCTCTCTTTATTGCTGTTTTCCCCTTTTCCTTAGGGTTAAACCCCCATAATTATCATTGAAATAATGGGATTTTAGAGCACTTGCTTTGCCCATACCTTACACAGCCCGAGACGAAAGATCCTACGATGTTGAGGAAAGATCCTACAAGGTTGTGGTTGTGGTGACTTTGTGAGAGCTTTTAGTGCTCCCTCTGAATTCCCACATTTTGCTGGACTTGTCTCCATTCCATGCCGCCCATCCCCATAACTGAGCTTGCTGGCAGAGGAAAAGGAGGAAGAAACAAAAATCCTCCAGATGAATCTGGGCCAGTTACTGATAGCGTGGGGCTCCAAAGAGGCGCAGTCCCCCAAGAACATTGCAGGAGGAGCAGGCAGGAGCAGGAACCCTGGAGCTGGGGCTGGGAGAGCTCAGGTGAGGGGTGTGGGAGCCGTGGTGGGGCCCCAGAGAAGTCCTTGGGCTGAGCTGCTGCTCCCTGGTTCACTCCCTGGGAGCAGCCGCGCTGGGAGCGTCGGGCTGTTGTTCATCTTCCTGATGCCATCTGCTTGCCTGGGTGGGAGGGAGGATTGGGATCCACTCCAAGCTGTTCCAAATGTTTTTCCCTGGTTGAGGCTGAGGTTCAGATGTTCATGTGCAGCTCCTGATGCCGTTCAGCGGCGCTGGCAGGGCTGGGCTCGGGGCAGCCCTGGTCCGGGGGGATCCAGGGGAGCTGGGGTCACCTCTGGGTGGGGATGGAGAGCTCTGGGGTCACTGCTGCATCCAGAGGCAGTGGAGCTGTCCCTGAATCCCTGTGCTGCATTCCCAGTGTGTTCAGTCTGTATGGACTGAATGCTCCCTCCTCAGCTTTTTTCCCAGCCCTACCCCACCTCTCTCTGTTCTCACATCTTCCCTGTGATCATCCTGACTGCTGCTGATTTTTCATTCCTTTTTTGGATTTTCTCATGTTCCACCCCAAATTCTCTTTACTTTCGCTCCACTCAAACAGTGGCCACAGCCCTGATCTTATTCTCCCTCTTTTTCTGATCCCTGCCTCATTTTCTGATCCCTGTATTTTTTTCCCATACGCAGCTGACACTGAGCACAGTGAGATTCTTTTTTTGATTTTCTTTCCCAGTTTGCAGTTTTCTGCCTTTAAATCAGTGAATCTCACCACAAAGCTGAGCCTGGGAAACTGAGAGGAGCTTCTGGATACTTTTTCCTGGCTTTTTGCAGTGGTTCCTGCAGGAGAGTTTTTTGCAAGTGCCTCCCTTGAGTGACAACACTGGAAAACTGTCAAAGGCTGGGAGGTGGGAACTGTGGGGATTGAAATCCCTGCAGCACTTACAGCTCAATCCCAAAATCCTGCAATGCTTTGGGACCTCAAATCCCATCCCATTCCATGGCAGGGACACCTCCCACTCCAAGCCCCAGTGTCCAGCCTGGCCTGGGACACTGCCAGGGATGGAGCAGCCACGTTCCTCTCATGGATCCTGACTCCCCACTCAATGGATGGCTGTAAAGCAATTCTATTTTTAGGAAAATCCTTTTCTTTCTCCTAAATTAAGTTCCTGATAGGATGAGTTTGTCTTTTTAAGGCCGTGGAGGGATTGAATTTTTATTTTGCCACTGGAGAACTCAGAGAAAGGATGTGTTTAATTAAATATTAACAGAATCCTCTCTGAGTTGTAAGAGTTCAGTACCTGTAGTAAATCAGTAAATTCAGGATTGTCTTGGAGTCACCCAGCTCTGAGGACATTAATGGATATAATTCAGTGTATTTTGGGTTGGTTTTATTGGTTTTTGGAGGTGACATCCCCATCCCCACCATCCCCACAGGAGCTCTTTACTGGGCCTCCTCCAGGTCTCCCAAAGAGAATCCACACGGACTGAAAAGTGACAGAGTGTCTCAAAACTGAGAAACTCAGAAACTACCAATCTATTAGAAATATTTAAATAGAAATGAGCATAAAATAGAATAAAAATATTGATAATCTAATCTAAGAATAAATAAAGTGTTTTGGCAATAGCCAGAGAAAATTGTCAGATGCCAAGGAGTACTGGAGGAGGAACTGGGGACCTTGTGCTGCTGTGGGGACACTGATCCACATTTTTGTTTTTCATCATTATCAGTAGAAAGGTGGCTGGGATAATTTAAATGGAAATAAACTGATGGAATCTTCAGCTGTCCAATGAATTTAGAAAAGCTTCAGGAAAAGCCTCAGTTCCTCTGCTTGCACTGTGGGAATGCCAAACAGGGATTGCTCACTTTGGTTCTGGGGAAATATCTGGGAAATATTCCATTGGTGCAGTTCAAAAAACTGAGTTAAATCTTAATGAAATGCACCTGTTTGAAGGCTTTGCTCTGGAACAGGTGAAATTCTAATATTGGCAATTTCTGTCAGAATTAACTTGGGTTTTGTAAACTGGGATTTGTAACAACATTCCAAGTGTTGCTGGGACTGCTGTGGCTGTAATTCCAGGCAGAACCCTCCAGATTTATTTGGATGATTGGTGGCTTTGCTTTGGTTTGTAGTTGTCCAAACAATTCAGTATTTGGTACCTGCTGCAGAAAATGTCCATAAAATCCTCATTCAGCGCAGGGTGGGAAATTCCCTATTTCCCTTCCCTCTGGATTACAGCTCCATCCATGCCTTTGGGCCAGGCTTGAACTCCTTTTCTGGAGTCACCAGAGCAGGTTGTAAATGGAAATTTGGTGGTTATTTATAAGCTGCTGCCAAAAGGCAAAAGCCCAGAGGCTCTCAGTGCCTGTACCCAGCTAAGGCTGAATCCAGCAGGTGGGTGGGTGGTAAATTTATCCAAGGGTTTTGTCCGTGTTTCTTTAATCTGGCTCCAGGCTGTGGCTCTGGACATCCAGCACTTGTTGGGATTGCTCTGGGGAGGAATCTCAGCCTAAGCTAAACGAGCTGAGACAAGGAAAATCCTCCTGTTTAGTCGGAGTGCTTGGGATAAACAGGGGAAACAGTGAAAAATATCCCAAAGCATATCACTGCAGCTGAATGAAAAGGATGTGCCAAAGTCTTCCAGAGCTGTTCTGTCCACAGCTGCAACTCCCAAAGCTCTGCTGTTCCCTTCCCTTAGGAATGCCTCCCTCCTGTTCCCAGAGTGGAACAATTTGGTGCAGTTCTGGTGGCTGAGCCCGGTTTACAGCGCGAGCGATAAAATTCTCTTGAGAAAGTCATTGCTAAGATTGCATAATTGGGCATTAAAGTTCTGATTATGCTTTCCAAACTCTGGGACTTTGTTAAAAACCTGACATTCCAAAGCACTGAATTTCAGTGTTTGACAGCTCAGCTGTGAGAGTTTTTTACAGAACATTTGTACCAGAAGAACAGCATGTTAATTGCCTAAAAAAAAAAAAAAACTGGGACAGATTAATCATGGAGCAGGATACTTGGGAGAATGTAGTTCTAGAGCCCTCTGCTGATGGATTTCCTCATGGAAAGGCTCTGGAAGGGGCTGGAGTGGCCAGCTCTGGAGGTGGCACTCAGTGGCAAGCTGGGGATTGGGCACAGCTTGGACTCGATGATCCTGGAGGGCTTTTCCAACCTCCCTGAGATTCTCCTGGCGTTCTCCAACCATCCAAGCAGACATCCTTCTTTTCCATGATGTCCTTGAACATTCCTGCCGTTATCCTGCTCCTTAAACCCCTGACTCTGGAGGTGTTCCAGCTGAAATATTGGAAATATTTCATACAAATCTGTGTGCAGCATTTGGAGAGCAACCGGCCCGAGCTGGTTACTGGGGTTGCAGAAGGAGTTTGCAGCCGCAAAATGCTCATTATTTTATTCTTTATTTTTACTTTGTTGTTAGACATGGAAGCTGGGTTTGTGTCACACAATAAATCATGGAATCAATCTCCTGAGTGGGAAGGGACCCACAAGGATCATCCAAGTCCAACTCCTGGCTCTGCACAGGTCTCCTTTATTGTTCCTGAGGAGATTTGAAGCAGAGAGAGCTCTGGTAGGGCTTTGTTTTGTCAGATCTATGAAGCCAAGGCTTTCTGGCACAATCATTTCCTTGGAAAAGGGAGGAGCTGTCCTGGCTCTGCCCTGGAATCTCCCATTTTCCTCTACAAGGGCAGGTGCTCTGGGGGTGACAACACCACGGCAAGGCTTGGGAGCCTCCCGTCCCCAGAGCCAGGCAGGGAGGGGATTCAGCTTCAGCCAGAGAGGCTGTGCTGAGTTCTGAGTTCTGAATTCTGAGTTCTGAATTCCAAATTCATCTCCCTTTGATGGGGAACCTGGCCCTGACAAAACTTGTTTAAACCCCAAAAGAGCAGGAGGCATCAGTTAAAACCTGGGGTATGGGAATGAAGTGAGGGTGTGCCAGGCACAGGTTTCCTCAGGGAAGGGAAATCCAATTTCAAGGAACCACTCTCCAGTGAGGCATTTTATGAGGGAACACTCTCTGTGCAATCTGTGGCTGCCCATCCCTGGCAGTGTCCCTGGACAGGGCTTGGAGCAGCCTGGGACAGTGGAAGGTGTCCCTGCCATGGCAGGGCTGGCACTGGGTGGGCTTTAGGGTCCCTGCACTGAAATACAGAGGAGACAGGCTCAGGAGATCCTGGATAATGAGGTGTTTATGGAGATAAATGTCAGGTTTAATGTAAAATCATTTTCTCATATTTGAGCAACCAATTTTCATGACTGCTTGTGGGAATTGTGCCTTTGAGATTCCCCTGGTGCTGACATTACCTGTACAGGCTTTGGCATTCCCAGAATCCCATTTATGAGCAGCCATGGAAGCATCTTCCAGCACTGCATCCACAGCCAGGAAAGGGATGGACAGAGGAAAGGTGGACAGCAAAAAGTTTTGTGCTTTTTGCCAAAATATAAAGAGCATAGTGAGCAGGGAAAGGTTTTTAGTTGGGAATGAATGAGGGGAAGCACTAAATCTGCGTTTGTGCAGGTCAGTGGAATGTTTCTGTAGGAACTCCTAGAAGAGAGAGTAATTCCATAGTAAAGAAAGGATAATTCCATAGGACAGGAAGGGAGGAGATAATGCTGGAGGTGCAGAACTTTAAACCCAGCTGTAGAGAGTTTGGGGAGCTCAGGGAAGAGGGGGTGAGCCAGAGGAGGGGTCTGGGAATGGGGCCTGTGCTTGGAATGGGAAGGGGATGTGTGGAGGGAGGGGATCCAGGAGCATTGGGATGGGGAAGGAAGGAGAGGATGGCCCAGGTGAGAAGTTATTGCTGAGGAATAACAAAAAGCAGTTAGGTTAAAGAGGGTAAATGAAAGCTGGGAAATAGTGGGAATATCCATGAGAATGGGCACCTTGTGGGATAGAAACTCCCAGGGTACAGTAGGAGTGATGGGGGTTGGCAGAAAACTAGGCATGGGATCAGAACTGGAATTTTTAATGGTTCAAAAATGCCTGTTTTGTTTTGTTCAGAAAGGAAAAGGTTCTGTGAGTGGATGGGAACATTTCCCACGCTGAGGGAACCACGCATTTTCCAGGCAGTTTGCTGTGTGCATTCCAGAGGTTTGGGAAACACAGAGATGAGCTTCATCTCCAGTTTGGAACTTCAGTAACACCTGCTCCAGTGGGAATGTCCCATCCCACGGGAGAGAGGCAGGGAAAGGTCCCTCATCCCTCAGGACAAGAGGGACCCTGAGGGGCTGGAGCGTGTCCAGGGCAGGCAACAGAGCTGGGGAATGGCTGGAGCAGCTGAGGGAGCTGGCAAAGGGGCTCAGCCTGGATAAAAGGAGGAAAAATTGCAGGATTCTGTGATTCCAGGTCTGTGCCAGAGGGTCAGTGTGACGGTGTTCACAGGGGTCTCAGGTTGAGGGAAGAGACGAGGATCTGACTCCATGTTTCAGAAGGCTGATTTATTATTTTATGATATATATTACATAAAAACTATACTAAAAGAATAGAAGAAAAGGTTTCATCAGAAGGCTAGCTAAGAATAGAATGGAATCAGAAAGAATGATAACAAAGGTTTGTGGCTTGGACAGAGAGTCCAAGCTAGCTGACTGTGATTGGCCATTAATTAGAAACAACCGCATGAGACCAATCACAGATGCACCTGTTGCATTCCACAGCAGCAGATAATCATTGCTTACATTTTGTTCCTGAGGCCTCTCAGCTTCTCAGGAGGAAGAATCCTAAGGAAAGGATTTTCCATGGAAAGATGTCTGTGACAGGTCAGCTCTCATTGGGAGCCAGAGGTGCCACTTTTAGTTCCAACGGCCTGTCCTGGCTGCAGTTTGTGGTTCCCACTCCCCTCCCTGGCACTGCTCAGCAGAACCCCCTCCCTTTTCCTGCTGCAGTCCTGCCAAGCTGATCAGTGTGTCAGGAATAATGCAGCTGGATTGTGATGGAAACCACTGGGAAGTGATTGGGGATTCTGTAAGAGCCTGTGAGGAAGAAAGCAGAAGTTTTGTTGTTCCTACTTAAATCCCAATTTGTTTCCGCGGTGCCTTCAGCAGGTAAACGATGTTTTCTCTGCTGTTCCTTTGGAGAGCACTTCCAGCCATTGCTCCATAAAGCATCAAATAAAGCCCATTTCATCCCAAATTTCACAGCACATCATCTCTTAAATGGAAGGATTACTTCACATAAAAGCTGTGACACATCAAAGATGCAAGCAGAAATGTAAATTCCCTGATTTCCAGACAGCACACTTCCCCGAGAGATGTCTCCTGTTTATTGGGATTCTCTCCTGCTGAAATGTCTGCAGGGTGAGCTGTCAGAGTGATTGGAATTTCTAGTAATTAACAGCATAATGATTAATTTTCAACATGTGCCACTAATGTGCAACAAATTACTGGAATTCTGTCACTCCTATAAAAAGAATCTGGGGTTTTCCTTGAGGTGGTGCAAGAATTGTGTGTAGGGAGAACAGGACACAGATTATTGATAATAAACCAACCCCAACAAGTGCTTTTGCTGTCACTAAAATGCCTTTGCAATTGGAGTCAGCATCATCTAGGATTGCCCAAAACCATTTGCTCAGAAAAGCTCCTTCAGGAAGGAATTTCAAGGAAGGAAATTGGGAATTTCAAGGCAAGGCCAATAGTAACCTTTGAAATCAATAAATGTCTTATCAGAAAAGATAAAGGTTTGCCTTTATATCCCAAAGGTGTAAGGTCTGGGCATTCAAAACTGATACTTGTTAGAAATAATTCTTCAATTTTACTTCACCCTTTTTCTGCACCTTTCCCAGATCTCAAGGTGTTCAGGTCTTCAGGGACTTCCCAGGACTTGCAGCAAAGCCAGGGACATTTCCCCTCATTAATATTCCCGGGAGACAAAAGCTGAAATCTGATTTTTCATGCTTGGTTATGTTATTTTAGGATTAGCCAAATCTGAATGTGAACCTGAACACAGACCATTGTAATGGGGACATAATGAAGAGAATTCAATTAGCAGCATTAAATGGCATTTCTGGGGGAGATATGGTGCTTATCTGGGAATTTCTGTGCAGGAAAACAATTCAGATAGTATTGCACACCCCTCTCTTTGATAAGACCAATTCCCCTTTGGAAGCTCCCTAATAATTCTGTTATTGTGACTTTAGAGCCAGAGTTCCTTAATCTTTCAGGAAGGTTAATGAAGATTATTACCAATGGCTTCTACAGCCAGAATAAATCCCTAATTTTGCATTTCCAATTAGGAGCAGAACAGGGACATTCCTGCCTCCCTCACCTGGCTCAGGGGGGGAAGTCTGGGACAAAATGCGTCTTGCTTCTAAGCAGGATGTGGAAAAGTGGAACTTGGATAAAATGGAGAGACTTTTCATGGAGAATCCCAGGATTCCTGAGGCTGGGAAAGCTTTCCAAGGTCCCCGAGCCCAACCTGTGATTGATCCCCTCTGATGTTTTTTTGGGACATCAAAGATTCCACCCCCCTGCCATGGCAGGGACAATTCCCACCATCCCAGGCTGCTCTGAGCCCTGTCCAGCCTGGCCTTGGGCACTGCCAGGGATCCAGGGGCAGCCACAGCTGCTCTGGGCACCTGTGCCACCCTCCCAGCCAGGAATTCCTTCCCAGAACTCCATCTATCCCTTCCCCCTGTCAATGGAAAGCCTTTCCCTGGGTCTGTCCCCCTTGCTCCATCCCTCTGCTCATCCTGGGCTCTCTGCAGCAGCTCCAGCTCCTCCCTGTGCTGGGACAGGGCTGGGGGCGACTGGAGTAAATCGTAGTAGACAGGCTTTGTCATTGTAGCAGAGTTTATATCAAAATACCATACCTGCCTGAGCAGACGCATTTTAATCAAGGCATAAATTCATAAATAGCAGGTGTCAAATACTGGAGGCAGCTCGCTTTGCTCAAGGTAGATTGATGGAATCATATATGTGTAAATACATGTTTATTTACACGTGTTATGTCTGTGATAATTAAGGTTTTACTCACTGCTTAACTTCTAAGCTTCTGAGAACAAATTTTATTTCCGAACATGAAGTTTAAATATTTTAATAAAAAGAGGGGCAGCATCCAGGCTGGGAATGCTCCCTCCCTTTGGAAGAAATCAAGCAGATTTTTCAGCAAGAGCAACGCTGCTTTTCAGGCAGAGAATAAGCAGCTTCCACCTCATCAGAGGCCTTTTCTGAATGGGAAAATGGGGGGAAAATGCAAAACAGCAGCAAGGACTGATGTCAGAGCTTACATAAGCACAATTCCCATGTCACAAGCATGGGATTACAGCTGGAGACAAAAGTTTGGGATGAAGAATACAAGGTAGGAGTAGTGAGGGTTACACAACTCCCAGAGCAAGGAAACAAAGTGCTGAAAACTCCCAGTGCTCATGCAAGGCTGGTGCCCACAAAGCTGCAGCTCACAGAAAGGTGAGCAGCAAATTTAAAAACCAAAATGTGGGTGAGGAGGTGGCAGAGCTGTAGAGAGGTTCCACGTGGTTGTAAATGCAGAGAGAAACTTCCTCCGTTCCTCCAAGGCTCTGAATTATGAACAGGGCTGTGTTTCTAATTGAAATGTGGTGCTGGAAATGAAGAGGGCTCCAAGAGCTTTGAAGTTGCCTAATTATTGCAGTGACCCAGACTGCAACTGGACACTGTGGAAATCAGCCAGGCAGCCCACAGAATTCATTAAAGGGAAGAAAGGAAACACAAGTGCACGTCTGGCCAGTGCCAGGAGAATACCCATGGGGAAAAGGCTTTGGGCTGAGGGAA
This sequence comes from Geospiza fortis, assembly GCF_000277835.1. Lineage (NCBI taxonomy): Eukaryota > Metazoa > Chordata > Aves > Passeriformes > Thraupidae > Geospiza > Geospiza fortis. The sequence continues at coordinate 863,258 of NW_005054529.1, forward strand.
ATTTGAGGGTTGTTTTCTTTTTTAATTCCAGCCGTAAGCTCACACATTTCTCGTGTGTAGTCCCTGTTATCAAATCCTTTTGGCAGAGAAAAGGTCAGTTCTGGGGTATTGGGACAAACTGGGAAATTCCCAGTGCCTTCCTTAGGTCAGAGGAGGGAGCAGCTGCCCTGGAACTCCCACAAGGGTTCTGGTGGATGCTCCAGGAAGGGCTCCTGCTTTCCAAACAAGTCTTTTATGGGATTTGGAGAAAAAAGGGATGTGCTTTAGAAAGGGGAGGTTCAGATTGGATTCTTTGTTGGAGATTTAGATGGGACACTGGGAAGGAATTCCATATTAATGGTGTGGATTGTTCTGTTAAATTGAAAGAGAACAGGAGCAGGAAAACCATCCCTGTGTGAGATGTGTGACAAAGGAGGCACCGAAGAGAATTCCCTGCTGCTCTGGAAATAATCCCTATTTTCTGAACCCTCTGGCCAATGTTTTGCTGCTCATTCCAGCCCTGCCACACTCCCATCCACACTCCCAAGTTCTCTGTTTTCAGCATTTCTCAGTAACTTTCTAGCCCTGCCAGATCCCTGCAACTGGGATTTCTTGGAGTTTTCTCAATGGAATTGGAAGGGCAGGAGGGGTTTGATGTTTGGTCAGACAGCTCAGGCTGGCCCCTGGGAGCCCAGAACCTGCTGCCTCTGGCCCTGCTTTAATTTTGGCTCTGGTTATTCTGGGTATTTATTGAATTTTGGCTCTGGCTGTGACACTGCAACAACTCCCTGAGACGCCAGCACTTCTGTGAAGTGTTCTGTGGAAAACTTGTCTGGGAGAAAAATTAAATCCGTCATTAATGTATCCTGCAAAAGAGCAAATTAGAAATTGATTTATCCTGCCAATCACACAGAGGCCGCTTCTGGAGGTTTCTGTAGCAGCGTTTCCACCACCCCTGTTCTGCACTCCCTGCTGGACTCTTCAGGAGAGCCCAGAATTCCAGAACCGGGGCTGGAAGGGATCCTTAATCCCATCCCATCCCACCCCTGCCATGGCAGGGACACCTTCCACTGCCCCAGGCTGCTCCTGGGACACTTTTAGGGACCCAGGGGCACCCACAGCTGCTCTGGGAATCCCATCCCAGGCAGGAATTCCTTCCCAAGGCATTTGGACTGTTGGAATCTGTTGAGCTGTTTCATCCCATCTTTAAATCAGCTGGGTGAGCCTGCAGCAGTTTTCTCTGTCTTTCCAGCAGGTGAGAGAAATGTCTTCTCCTGTGACTCCTGATAAACAGGGATTAGTGTTTTCCTGCACAAAAGGCCCGTGAATTGAGAAGGGATTGTAAGTTATTGTAATTGATTTCCATAAAGCTCTTGTTTTCCTCAGATGAAGGCGTTTCTTTATAAGACAATAAACTGCAGGAACTGATAATGAGTTGCTTGCTGGAGCTGAAAAGGAGCAGGTTATTTTATGCTGCTTTCCTCATTTATCTGTCTTTATTCAAGAAATAATCTGATTTTTGAGCTCTTTTTTGAGATCTTCCTGTGTAATGTGTGATGTGGAGCAATGACCTCAGGACTCGGCTGTGGGGAATTTCAGCTCTGAAATGGGGGAAAGCACCAAGCTCTGGTGCTTCCAGGGGGAGTGGGAGAGGGATGAGGAATCCCCTGCAGGGATTAAGGAATGGATGAAGCTGCTGTGTCCCTGGGGGTGGCTCCTGGACTGAGCCTTTTCCATCAGCCACCACCAGCACCAAGGAAAGGATCTCTGAACATCAGGAGAGAGCAAAATGCAGGGAAGGAAAGTGTAATTACCAGAGCTGGAATTAGTCCAGGGTAGGAATTAATAATGCTGAAATTAATAAAAAGTTTAATTACCATGAGCCCACAGGGCGTGAAATTCTGCTCCTTTCAATCATAGCCCAGGTCCTTCCGCTGCATACTGCATACCACTTGCTACAAAAACGTTATTTTGCTTTATTTGGACTAATTTAGTGCATTGTTTTCCTAAATCTAGCTCAAAACCTTGGGAGTGGTTTGGAAAATGGAGTTGAAGGTAGAGCCCTCCTTGCCTCTGCGGTAAATACAGGTTTCAGGACAGCCTGGTTTATCCAGAATGTTTAAGTAACCCCTAAAGGTGTCCAAGATGGATTTAGGGTCTGTTTGATGAGTTCCAAATCTGCTTTTGGAGCGCTCCTCCCATCCTGAAGTGGTTCTGTTTCACAAGGAGCTGGGCACTGTGTAAAGTTACTCACTGAGTTAGGGGTGCCCACACATGCTGGGGGTGAGGAGGGGCTGCACCACTGGGATTGAGGGTGGGAGAAGTTTGGAAACACTTCTGGATGTGTATTTTAGTGCAGGAAAAGGAATGGTTTTTGCTAATTCCCCTCTTGGAGCTTCCAGCAGAGCCTGGTGGCACAGGAGGAGCAGGGATGGTTTGGGATTGCTCTATAGC
>NW_005054529.1:865711-873006 GCF_000277835.1 Geospiza fortis
TGTTTTCCGCGGGTGCTGCGGGAGCCTGTGGGAGCAGCTGTGGAAGCTCTGCTGGTGTGGGGGATCCAGGGATAATTCCCATTCCCCACGGGAATCCCACCCAGGTGCCTCCACCTGCGTCCCTGCCTGCTCTGGGCCAGGGACCGGCCTTGTCTCTGTGCTTCCATGGGTGGGTTTGGATCCTGTGCCTTCCCACTTTCCTGTTACAGCCAGGCTCGTGGCTGGGCTAGGTGTGTTCCCTTCCATCCTAGAGCAGGGAACAGCTGCAGGGTCCGGGTTCTCTCCTTGCACCCCAAATCCCACCTTCCATTCCAGCAAGGTGCCACAGACACCGCACAACCTGCACTCTGGATATCCCTGGGGAAAACTGCTTTTAATGAGCTGCAATCCACAGCACAACTCCCAAGAACATTCCCCCAGAACGCTGCTGAAATCCCATTTTCCTCCCCTTTTGCCCCCAGTATGCTGCTTGGAGATGACCAGCAAAAGGAAGCTGATCGGGCGCCTGGTGCCGTGCCGGTGTTTCCGCGGCGAGGAGGAGATCGTCTCCGTGCTGGACTATTCCCACTGCGGCCTGCAGCAGGTGCCAAAGGAGGTCTTCAACTTCGAGAGGACCCTGGAGGAGCTCTACCTCGATGCCAACCAGATTGAGGAGCTTCCCAAGGTAATCCATGTCCTGCTGGGGTGCCAGGGCTAAGCTGGAGTGTGTGCCCGGCTCTGGGGCTGCTGGGGAGTGATGGAGATGGGGGCTCCAGGGATATTCCTTGGAATCAGGGCTGGACTGGGAGGAGAAGGGGCTCCTGCTCCTTCCTTACAGCACGGGAATGGGGCAGCTTGGAGCCTGGAACTGGGAAAAACAGTTCTGCTAAGAAATGGTGCTGGCTCTGAAAATTCCTGTGGTACCCAGTACGTGGATCAGGAACCACCACTGCCTTTGGATCCTCTCCAGCCCTGCTTTTCCTTCAGGACCAGCCCTTTATCCCTGTGGGCCATTCCTGGGAATACCAGGGCTGTCCTCCATGTCAGGATCAGCCCTTATCCCTGTGGGATATTCCTGAGGATGCCAGGGCTGTCCCCTGTGTCAGGATCAGCCCTTATCCCTGTGGGATATTCCTGAGGATGCCAGGGCTGTCCCCTGTGTCAGGATCAGCCCTTATCCCTGTGGGATATTCCTGAGGATGCCAGGGCTGTCCCCTGTGTCAGGATCAGCCCTTATCCCTGTGGGATATTCCTGAGGATGCCAGGGCTGTCCCCTGTGTCAGGATCAGCCCTTATCCCTGTGGGATATTCCTGAGGATGCCAGGGCTGTCCCCTGTGTCAGGATCAGCCCTTTATCCCTGTAGGATATTCCTGGGAATGCCAGGGCTGTCCTTCCTGTGGGATATTGCTGGGAAATGCCAATGGTCCGAGCAGGAGTTTCATAGCTGCCCTGAGATCATCCAAGCCATCCTTCCCGTGTAAAATTCCCCTTCTGGAACCTTCCAATCCGTCCTCCTGCTGATCAATGTTTGCTATAAGGAATTAAAAGCTACTGTAACCAAAATGTTCTGGAAACAAAGGAGGGAAAGGTGGAAAAACCAATTAGTGGCAGGTGCTGGCTCCGTAATGAAGCATGAAGGGATGGGATCCAGGCCTTAATGGAATATTTTCTCCACAATAATGAAAGATGCTTGCAAATCTTTAATTAAACATTGCTTCATTCTCCACCATCGTACAGCAAATTTCCCGTTTTTGCTGCACAGAGACTTTGTAAAAAATCCATTTACAGAAGTACAAAATGGGCTTTTTCCATGCCATGGGGTTGCTTTGCCGGGATGTGATGGTTCATTGCTTGAGAGGTTTCACTCTGTGGAGGAATTCTGTACAGATGGTGGGGCAGGGCCACCAAAATCCCTTTATTTTCATGGAAAAATGCTGTGGAGAGCTGCCTGAGCTCTTCTGGAGACACAGCACAGAACCACCTGGGTTCTAGCCCCAGAAATCCCAAAAGGATCTTGGGGAAAACCTGCTCAGGAAGCCCTGAGGTCCCATCTTCTCCTTCTCCTTCTCCTTCTCCTTCTCCTTCTCCTTCTCCTTCTCCTTCTCCTTCTCCTTCTCCTTCTCCTTCTCCTTCTTCTCCTTCTTCTCCTTCTTCCCCTTCTTCTCCTTCTCCTTCTTCTCCTTCTTCTCCTTCTCCTTCTTCTCCTTCTCCTTCTTCTCCTTCTTCTCCTTCTTCTCCTTCTTCTCCTTCTCCTTCTTCTCCTTCTTCTCCTTCTTCTCCTTCTCCTTCTCCTTCTCCTTCCCCTTCCCCTTCTCCTTCTTCTTCTTCTTCTTCTTCTTCTTCTTCTTCTTCTTCTTCTTCTTCCAATAACAATAATAATAATAATAATTGTTGTTGTTGTTATTGTTATTATTATTTTCCTTCTGCTACTGAGGAATACTGGAAGTCTCTCATTTAGGGAGGGATTTTTGGGATATTTGGGCAGGGCCTCATGGAATGATCAAAGTGTTTCAGAAAACAAATATGTCAGAGCAAGATGCCAGGATCCTGTATGGAAAAAGGAGGATCAGAGGGAAGAGGTCCAAAATGCTGAAGCTGGGATGAAGGTGATAATTTTAATTTAGAGTAAATCGAGTTTAACATAATCTTGGCCATGTGGAAGAGAAGATTAATGGCAGTGTTAATAGCACTCATCAGTTTTTGTCTTAAGCCTTTATTAATTGTAACCAGGAATTCAACAGCTGAAATAATTCCTTTATCAAATGTTCTGCTCGAGGTGTTTTTGCTGCAGAGCTCAAGGCTCTTTTTTTTCCATCACTGAATTAATATTCCAGGAGAGAAAACGCCTTTTTTTCCCCCGTGAAACTGGCACTGTAATACTTAACATGAACTTTTGTGTTTTACATTAAATTCTACAATTCTCTCCTCCCTCTGCAAATGTGTTTTCAAAGAATTTATTCCAGAGGAAATTTTCAGTCAGTTTCTGTTCTTTGCCAAATATTCTGTGCCCCTGATATTACAACATTCTTTTGAATCAAAACTCTTGATCATGTTTTATTATTTAATGAGGAAACAACTTAGTTAAGTCCAGCTCTACTTTAGTTTCACATGATGCTCTAAAGTCCAGTAAATTATTTTGCACTGAACTGATGCCTTAAACTCATTCTGCCTGATTTTATTTTTACTTTTCATTTAGGTATCATACTGATGATTCTTTCCCTGCTGATTTTCAGTTCTTCACTTCTTGTATTTCTCCGGTTTTTTAAGGATTTACAAGATGTTTTTATATTTCTAACTCTCTTTTTTGGCTAAATCCAACCAAGTCTTTTTATTCTCTTTGCCTTTCACTTCATTCTCCTGCTGCAAAAAATCCTTTATTTGTGTGAGTCAAGTGAATTGATGACTAATAAAGGGAAAATTGATCTGGATGAGAGTGGAGTCATTGTAATCAGCATCCAGAGAAACATGAGTGGGCTGGAGTTCTCCCCAGAGGTGCAGAATAAAACCCTGATTTCATAACTCAGAGCTCGGTAGCATCACTTGGATTTGGTCTGAGTGGAATTAAAGTTGTTCATGGGCAGAGGGAATGATGATTCCAACAAAATCCTGATGGCCAGGGAGCTCTGGAAACTGGGAAAAATATCTGTTAAGCATACAGTGGGTGAAAAGAAAGCAGTTTTGGGACTTCATTCCATGTCTCATATTCCTTCTGATGCTTCATAAAATCATTCCAGAGGGAAGATTTTTAATTTGGCTTCTCCCTCCAGCACTTCCAAAGCCTTGGGTGTGTCCAGATGGGGTCAGAACTCTGAGTTCCAAGCCTTCCTCTGCTCCCAAAGGAATTCCTGGTGAAAACCGGGAATCCACTTTATAAAATTGGAATTTGATGGAAAAATTAGAATTGAGTCCTGAATTTTGGGCAGGGATTTCAAGGAAGTATCCTTTGGATAATGCCAAAGCATTTTTGGATCTTGAGAATAATTATTTAATCTGAATGCAGTCACAATATTTTAAAATCTAATGTGAAATTTAATTATGAAATAAAATATTTTAATTTACCAGCAGGCACAAAATTTGGGAATTTTTATGACAAATATGGAACACACCAATAAATATGAAGTACATACAATGATATCAGAATCACAAGATATTGGTTGCAGTGAATTTACAGGTTTTGAGTGGTTTTCGAACATCCCTGCTACCCATGACCTCTTTGTCATATTTTCTGAAAAATCCCTTCACCAGGATTTCTTCTCCTGGGAAGCTGAGAAGCCTCAGAGAAAAAGGAAAACAACATCATCTCATTTGCTTCTCCTGTGTTTTGCTGCTTTGGAATGTGGTTGGAGATTGTATATCCAACACGTGAATTGTTTTGACTTAATGCCCAATCACGGTCAGGCTGTGTCGGACTCTGAGGAGAGAGTCAGGAGTTTTTCATTAGTATCTTGTTAAGCCTTCTGTAAGGATCCTTTCTCTGTTCTTTACTATAGTTTTAGGATAGCATACTTTAATAGAGTATAATATCATAAAATATTAAATTAGCCTTCTAAGAACATGGAGTCAGACTCATCATTTCCTCCTTCATCCTGGGGACCCAGCAAATACCACCATCCCCATCAACCATGGGAATGCCTTCCCAAAAATCCCCCTGGGAGGGTGGAATTCTGCTGTGGCCGGGGGGGGTTGTGCTGTTTGTGTGCCAGTAAGGATCCCAAATGGATTTATTTCTTCTCTCCCATGGAACCCCGGAACAGCAACTGTTCAACTGCCAGGCCCTGCGGAAGCTGAGCATCCCCGACAACGACCTGTCCAGCCTCCCCACGTCCATCGCCAGCCTGGTCAACCTCCGTGAGCTCGACATCAGCAAGAATGGTGAGGGCTCCCCTTCCCCAGCATCCCCTAAAAAAGCAGGAGCTGAGATGGAGTTTTGGCTCCTTGTGGCGCGGAAATTCGCACTTCGTCTCAGGTTCCGCGCATGGCGCCGTGTGGGAGGGTCTGTGCAAACCCAGCTCTGGTTTTTCCTTTAAAACATTGAGTTTTCTTCAGTGTCCTGTGCTCTGGGTGCTTCTGCCCAGCTGGGAGTAGGAATGTAAGGCCAGTTTTCCATGCACTTAGGAACATTCCACTTCCAAAGTGGTTCAGAGCTCGCTGGGCTCTTGTGTGGGGCATTTAAACAATTCCCAGGATTTATCTGGGCTGGTTTGCTGCTGTGCATTCCCAAATCGGGGAATTTTAATTCCATTTTCATATCAATAGGCCTAAAAACCTTTGCTGCCTGAGCTCAAGGGTCTTTGTTTTTTAAAAATGAGGCTTAGAAACTCCTGGAAATATTGGGAAATTTCCTGTCAGTGGGGGTCTGGAGACTGTGAGAGAAAAGCAGTTTGGGAAGGGATGAAGGCACAAATCTCAGCACCAATTATGTCACTGTTAATTCTAGAACATTATATAAATCAAGCATTAGCAGAAGAGTTATAATTTTCTATATTCATGTATTTATTTCGAACTTGAGCCCTTTTGGATGATAATTCCAAACTGTGTTTCCTTCCTGCTCGAGCTGAAGTCTGAGCTGGAAATCCCAACTGTCCATTTATGAACAGACCAGGCTGAACAGGTTTTGTGTAGATAATATTTGTCTATGTCTAATAAATATTTTTGTGGATCTAATACTCTTTCCATGTTTTTTAGGAATCCAAGATTTCCCAGAAAACATTAAGTGTTGTAAGTGTTTAACAATAATCGAAGCCAGCGTCAATCCCGTGTCCAAGTGAGTACCAGGAGCTCGTTTTGCTCATTCCAAGGGCACAAAATGTGCTCAACATGAGCTCAGAGCCTTTTATTCAGTTCTTTTGCAGGGTTAATCTGAATGTCTATCTAATTGTTTAAATTTAAGCAATTTAAATTTGTTTCTAATTTAAACCTGGAGTGGGTTTGTCCGAGATCTGAGTACTCTGGTAGTGCCAGTCAGGCTGGGCAGTCTCTGATCACAGGGGCGAGGCTTCACCTGGACACTTGGCCAGCCTTTATTCCTTATTCCTTCCAAAATCCTGCAAAAATAGCAACAAAAAATTAGTTGTATATCCAGGATTTACAAAGTGGAATGAAGAGGAGAAAGGGTGAAATGTTGATGTTTCAGTTTAAAAAAAAATAGAGAGAAATAGAAGAGGGAGAGGGAGGAAGAATGAGAGGAATGGAGGAGAGAAGGAGAAAAAAGGAAAAAGATGAAAAGAGAGAAAGAGAAGGGAGGAAGGGAGGGAGGAAGGAAGAAGGAGAAGGGAAAAGAAGGGACAAGAAAAGAAAGGAGAAGAGAAGAAGAGAAGAGAAGAGAAGAGAAGAGAAGAGAAGAGAAGAGAAGAGAAGAGAAGAGAAGAGAAGAGAAGAGAAGAGAAGAGAAGAAAGAAAAGAAAAGAAAAGAAAAGAAAAGAAAAGAAAAGAAAAGAAAAGAAAAGAAAAGAAAAGAAAAGAAAAGAAAAGAAAAGAAAAGAAAAGAAAAGAAAAGAAAAGAAAAGAAAAGAAAAGAAAAGAAAAGAAAAGAAAAGAAAAGAAAAGAAAAGAAAAGAAAAGAAAAGAAAAGAAAAGAAAAGAAAAGAAAAGAAAAGAAAAGAAAAGAAAAGAAAAGAAAAGAAAAGAAAAGAAAAGAAAAGAAAAGAAAAGAAAAGAAAAGAAAAGAAAAGAAAAGAAAAGAAAAGAAAAGAAAAGAAAAGAAAAGAAAAGAAAAGAAAAGAAAAGAAAAGAAAAGAAAAGAAAAGAAAAGAAAAGAAAAGAAAAGAAAAGAAAAGAAAAGAAAAGAAAAGAAAAGAAAAGAAAAGAAAAGAAAAGAAAAAAAGAAAAGAGCCTTTGGTTTAGATCCCTCAAGCAGGAAGGGAGCAAAGGCTGCTGTCCCCTGAATGTGCCAGGCCTTTGCATTTCCTGTTTGTAGCAATGCAGAGAAGATGGAAATGGGCAAAAATGTCTGTTAAAAGTGAGTTCTTCAGGAGAATTTGGGTAGAAGAAGTAGGTGAGAGAGAAAGTCACCTTTCTGCTTCTAAATATACATTGTTATTATCTCCATGGCAACTCGGGGTGAGCATTAAGGTTTGCTCTGTTTTTTTAGGCTGCCAGATGGCTTCACACAACTTCTAAATTTGACCCAGCTCTATCTAAACGATGCCTTTTTGGAGTTTCTTCCAGCTAACTTTGGAAGGTAAGGATGAGTCACCACAGCACATCCCTGTCGCTGAACCCAGCTCAGGCTCCGAGGGACCGGCTCAAAGCTGGCTCCCCTTGAAAAAGTGAGCACAAAACCCAGAGATTTTGGCTTTTCAGGGCTGTGTTTGTC
>NW_005054529.1:873053-874118 GCF_000277835.1 Geospiza fortis
AGGTGAGGAGCAGCATGGCCCTGCAGTGACTCAGCTGTGCAGGGCCAGAGGCACCAGGTTCCTCTCAGGTCCCCTCCTGGTGACCCAGGGACAGGAGGGTGAAGAGCCGTGGGTCAGGAGGGCAGGGAGGGGTGGCCGAGGGTGCTGGAACAGGCAAAGGTGGAATGTGGGAGCAGAACCAGGGAGAGGAGTCCAGAGACAGCAGGGCAGGAGGGCGGGGAGCGAGGGCAAAAATAAACCCAGCAGGAGCAGAGCCAAAAATGTCAGATGAGGACAGAGCAGCGGTGCTGGGATCAGGGTGCAGTGGGTTTGGCTCACTAATTAGAGATTTCACCAGTTTTTTAGATCTCCCAGCCAAGGTGCCAACTGGTGTGGTGGGTTCAGTGCTGCCAGTCACCAGTGCACCAATTCATTTCCTGCTCGAGACAGGATCAGGAGAAAGGCAAAGCAGCTCAGAACATTAAAAGGGTATAAAGAACATTTTATTAACAGTAATAAAAGGTTAAAAAAGGAGTTAGAATCAAAGCTAACCCTTCAGAACACTTCTCCTCTTCCCGCAAGCTTCTCTTTTCCCAGAGGACAGAGAGTGAACCCAATTCCCACAGGAGCTGGGGTCCCCACTCCGCACAGCCCTGGCAGAAATGGGGAATTTATCCCACTGGGAACTGCTGGGATTTCTGCCCTTGGAATGGCCCCTGGGCAAGGAGCTCAGGAGACAAAAGATCAGCAGAGAAAAGCTCTGGTTTTATTACAGAACTCACCCAAACCCAGATTTAAGCTGGTCCCTGCAGCCACCTGGGGGAAAGTTCTATTATTTATTTAAATTATTTTTATTTATTTATTTATTTTATTTCTTTATTTTTTATTTATTTCATTTATTGTTATTTATTTTATTTATTCTTATTTATTTTATTTGTTCTTACTTATTTTATTTATTGATTTATTATCTGTGGGGACATCAGCTCAGCTCTCCAAACCAAATGACAAAATGTGACAAAATCCTGCTGGAAGTGACACTGGGCTCCTCAGGCCTGGGGAAATAATAATGTTGGGAAATAATAATAA
>NW_005054529.1:874160-879737 GCF_000277835.1 Geospiza fortis
ATTTTTATTTTTATTTTTATTTTTATTTTTATTTTTATTTTTATTTTTATTTTTATTTTTATTTTTATTTTTATTTTTATTTTTATTTTTATTTTTGTTGTTATTTCCATATTGTTGTAATTATGATTACTATAATAATAATTATTATAATCGCACCCTCTGGGCCAGGCCTGAGCATCTTTGAGAAACACAAAATCCCAGCAGGAGGAAGGGAATTGTTTGCCTGTGAGGAGTGTGTGGGATGGCAGGATAAGCCCCAATTCCTGCCCCTGGAGTCAGGTCTAAATCCCAATATCCAGTAAAGGGATGGATGGAGCCCTCAGTGTGGTGTTTGTGCCCACCCTGTTCTGGCAGAGCCCTGCTGGGGCTTGTGCTGATAATTTTGGGATTAAGGTGTAGGAGCCCAAATCTTTTAGCAGAAAACATTTTATTCCACAAGTGCTGATTTTATATTAACTCAGTGGCTCTAATTCCTTTATTGTTGTTATTTCCCTCCTGTCTCATCTATCTGGGACCTTACACTTACAAACCTTGCTCTTGTTTTTTTCTTGTTTTTTTTTTTTTGTTTCTTCCAAATTTCCCCAGTTTTCCTGTGTTTGCTTCGCTGGAGGCATTAATAAAATTAATTTAAAATTGCTGGGAAAACCTAACAAATGCCAGCGCTTTTCAGGTGAATTCAGATCAGGGCAGACATTATATGAAGTTATTCGGCTCTCATTTTTCTCCCACAAGAACTGGGCTTTGGATTATTTTGCATGAAACAGACTTCTTAAAATTAGAAGAAATAATTTCAAACCATTCTGATGGATTCTTCAAATGCATTAATTATTTTCTCTCCTATTTCCAGACTTGTCAAATTGCGAATTTTGGAGTTAAGAGAAAACCACTTGAAAACTCTACCAAAGTAAGTGCTGGGGTATTTACATTTATCCACCTGGAATTTCCAAAAGTGCCAAATATCTGGATTGGTAGCAATGCAGTGGTGATGCTTCTGTCATGAGTTCTTTTTTGTTTGTCATTTACAAAATAAATTCTACTGAAGGTTTTTAGCAAAAAAAAACCCCAATTAATGTTTCCATGATATAAGGGAGGATGGACAATGTTTGATCAGCTGAGTGTAACTCAAAAGCCAAAATCTGACATTTTAAGACAAATATCTGATATTTTAAGATAATTATCAGACATTTTAAGATAAATATCTGATATTGTATGATAAATAAACAAAATTGGGAAGCACCAGATGAGCTAACCCTGGTCAGTGAGGCTGTGGCAGCATTTTCCTCACCAAGGACTCATCTGAAGTGTTGAAAACACCCTCAGGAAAATATTTTCCTCTCATGGTCTGTCCAGAATTAAATGGTTTGGGCTTTACTGTGCCAGCAGGATACTGAGTCCCTTCTGCTCAGGATTATTCAAGTTAAGTGGGGCTTAAGTGGACAAAAATTCTCGAAAGTGAATTCCAGCCTTGGGTTGGTCCCTCACACGGGGCACCAGAAATTATTATTGTTGTTTTTAATGAAGGGGTGGGATTATTTTTAAGTTAAGAATGATTTATTGATTAGATAAACATTAGTCTCAGGGGTTGTGAGATTTTAAAGGAGTAAATTGTTGGTTATAGCTTAGGAGTAGTTACAAGTTTCTTCATTGTAATATTATATATATAATGTGTGTATGTGTGTATATTGTATAGTTTATATATTATATAACTTACATGCACATTTCTATTATAACTTTTAAACTCAGCTTTATAAAACTACACTTTTATATTATAAACTCTTCACTATTTTATTAATGCATTTTCTCACTTACTTAAGGCATATTCTAGCTTATAACTATAGAAACATAAGTTGATGGGTTTTTTATGTTTATGTTTTATGTCTGTGTCTGTTTTATGTTTAATGTCTATATCTTGTATTTTTGCATTAATCTAAGTTTTTTCTAGGGCTGTAGATCCAATCTTTTGGTGTCTGAGGAAGTTTTTGTTTTTCCAATTCCCACCCCTGGGCAGAGGAAAACACCTTCCCAAGGTTCTGGGGGATTTGTTCCCAAATTCAGCTGGAAAATGGAAGGGTTGCAGGGACCTCCTTGGGCCCTGGTGACTCAGCACCAGGGGTCTGGAGGGATGAGAAATTCCCTGGATTTGCTGTTCTCATCCTCTGACTCACGGCCTCCCATTAAACCCTGGCTCTCTGCAGATCTTTGGGAGTTTTTTGGCAGCCGGAATTGTTTTCCTGCTGGAAAAATGACATCCAATGGATCCTTTCCAAAGAGCAAGTCCTGATGTAGGGGGGAAAAAATAGGATTTCTCCAGGACTTCAGGATTAATTTGCTTCTTGGGAAGGAGAAGTTGCAGTGCCCAGAAAATGGGCAGGATTCTGCAGGAAGCAAAGTCAAAATTTGGGATTTAATGTGCAAAGTCACGTCCTAAGGGACCAGTGGGAGTTTGGGGATAAATCAGGAGCTCTCCAGGTGGGAATGAGGGATGGGAGAGTTTGAGAGGGGTGTGAAGTGCCTGGGAGCCATGGATCCAATGTAGGAAAATATCATTTGGGAGCAAGGCAGAGGGGGAGAGTTTTCCTGTTCTTGCTAAAATTCCTGTCAGGGAATTCTCACCTGAGCCCAAGGGATGTTTGTGCCACGGGGCAGATTCCAGACTCCTCCCAAAGTAAAAGAAAACATCAGAATAAAATCAGAATGTTCCTGATTGCTCTCAGGAGTCCAACAAGGATGTTCAAACCCCAAAAAATCAGTTTAGGGGTGAATAAAAGTGGGAGAGCTCATTTGGGAAATGGGATAGGCTGGAGCAGGTCCTGATAGGAAAAAGAAGGATTGTGCAGTGAATGGTATGGGAAGGCCTAAAAATAATGATACTTATCTAAAAAACCAGAATGGAGGGGAGATATTTCAGTGTTTGTGTGAGCTCCCAGGGAATGTGTTCACTGGGGAAACTGGGAACTGGGGAAATGGGCTGAAAGCAGCCAGAAATGGGACACTCCATCCCAGCTGACAACGTGTGACTGCTCAGCACTTTGATCTCCTCTGCTCTGCTTTGCTTGGGTTGCTCTGCTCTGTGGGGCTTTCAGGCTGAAATCCCTGAAACAATCAGATTTTCCAGCTCCCTCTTTGCAATCTTCCGAAATATTTCATCCTTGTCCTTCTCCTCCTGCTTGGGGTCAGGAATGGAAGGTCTTCATGGACAAGAGGATGAGGATGATGATGATGATTGGCTGGGGGTTTATTTTCCTTTTTCCTTTATTTTCCTCCTGTTAAAATCACTCATTTTGTCTTGCTCAGTTTTCAGCCTTAAAATGTTGCTGTTTTCAGCCTTCAAATCGAAACCAGTGTTTTGAATTCTGGTTTTCATTCGTGATTCTTTTAGGCTCTGACTGTACCCAAACAGAACCCTGTGAAAACAGAGGGTTGATTTCAGCCTCCCAGTTTTATTCATTCTTTTTGCTGTCAAAATTCAGATTTTTCCCTTGAAAAGTTGTTTTGCTTTACCTGTTGTAGGCGATGGAATGTAGGAATTTTCTGCTTTGCCTTTTTCTCCAAATCCCTCAGGCTGGGCTGAATTTCTGGGGTTTTCAGCTGCCACAATTTAAGTTACAAAAAGATTTCTGTGCATTCAATTCTGTAAAAATTACATTTTCCTATTTTGTATAATATTTTCCTACTGGTGCTCCAATATTTTATTAGAAAAGGGGGATATTGGATAAATTTTCTTCTAATAATTTAAAACCAAGGACAGCCTGGTTAAAATTTCCATTAAAAGGAGAAATGGATACAGGAAGGATCTTGCTCAATTAAGATTTTCCTTCTGGGTAATGAATGAAGGGGTGAAAACAAGATTTTGGTGCAGTTATAATTTAAAATATCTAGTTTGGCTTCCCAATTAGATACTGGGGAAAAAACCCGGGAGAAAAACTCATTTTTCACCCGCAAGAACTTCCTCTTACTAATTTCCATTAAATGGAATTTTCTCAGTCCTTTGAATTCCAAGCGTACTTTGGTTTTTTTTCTGTAAATACAATGTGAAAAAATGACATTTTTATCTGTCATTCATTCAATTTTTTCCCCAAGCCTTCCCACTTTTTTCCATATATCTCTCCCCCCCAGATTTAGAGATAGACCCAAAGTTTTAATGTGAATTAATCCCACCAAATGGATGTGCCAGGAACCCACAGTTCCCCAAAATGTAGGAAAAAATCATTTGGGAACACGGCAGAGTGGGGAAGTTCTCCTGTTCTTGCTGAAATTCAGATTTCTTGGGATTATTTGTAACTCTTATTTATGGTTATTTCTTAAAGGGCTGGGACTGTGTATAAGGAGGTTAAACACATTAAGGTTTTTCAGCAGCATCATAAAAACTGTGTGAAAAGCAGATTTTTGTTTTGTTTTTAAAACAAAATCAAGTGAATTAAACAAGATTCTTCCTATTATCAACATCAGAGGCTTTTTGCAGAGGTGAAATTTGCAAATTTGAAGTTTCTAACCCTGTGGAGTTGCAATTTTTATTCTTTCTGCAGCCAAGACTTTGCTCCAAAGGGAGAAATTAATGAATAACCCAGAAATTCCAGAATGACATTCTGAGATTACAGCTCTCCCAATCCTTTACCTCCCTTCTGGCAGGAATTTGCTGCATAAAAGTGATTTTTACTTCCAGGAACCTGATAACAGAGCGGTCCAAATCTTCCCTGTGCCTTACAAACATCCATGCCACAAAATCCACATTCCTGCCATCCTCAGCACTTCCCAAACCCCACTTTTGGAAGCTGCTTGGCAAAAATCACAGTTTTGGGTTTTTTTTTTTTTTGAAGCCTGTTGAAGTCAGTGGAAGAGACAATTTAAATCAGCTGCGAATCTGTCCAGGGGGGGATAAATTTAGGGGAAAGCTTCACTTTCTCCTGCTATTTTTTGAGATGCTGCTCCACTTTCTCCCGGGCTCCTGATGAGGATGGGAAATGTTTGCCACACTTTGGGTTTACAAATATTTGCAGCGTTCCTGGTGCCCTGTTTTCCTCAAATAGCAGCTCTGCCTGGCTTGGGGAACTCACAATCCCCCAGCCTCACTACCTTATCAAAATATTGGCAATATTTTAATCAGCAGCTGCTACTACCAGCTTTCCCTGGAGGATTTTCCAAGCTGGATCCCTTTGCTGCTCAGGGAAGAGGCTGGGAAATGCATCCCATTGTTTTGCTTTGAAAAAAAAAAAAGGCTTTTCCCATTGCTTTGCTTTAGGAAAAAATAGCTTTTCTGCTTTTTGAAGGGGGCAAATTTGTCTGGAAAATTGATTCTTAATTTTTATTTTTAAATTATTTTATTTTATTAATTGATTTTATTTTATTAATCGATTTTGTTTTACTAATTGATTTTATTTTTGAAATTTAAAAAATTTATTTTATTTTTTTTCAATTGATTATTAATTATTATTAATTATTCTTCATAGAATCCCAGATTTTCAAGGCTGGTTTGGGTTGGGAGGGAGCTGAAATCCCATCCAGTTCCATGGACAGGGACACCTTCCATGGGCCAGATGAACTTTAAGGTCTTTTCCACAGAATTGTGGTGTTCTTTTT
>NW_005054529.1:880056-880834 GCF_000277835.1 Geospiza fortis
TTTTTTTTTTTTTTGAAGCCTGTTGAAGTCAGGGGAAGAGACAATTTAAATCAGCTGCAAATCTGTCCAGGGGGGGATAAATTTAGGGGAAAGCTTCACTTTCTCCTGCTATTTTTTGAGATGCTGCTCCACTTTCTCCCGGGCTCCTGATGAGGATGGGAAATGTTTGCCACACTTTGGGTTTACAAATATTTGCAGCGTTCCTGGTGCCCTGTTTTCCTCAAATAGCAGCTCTGCCTGGCTTGGGGAACTCACAATCCCCCAGCCTCACTACCTTATCAAAATATTGGCAATATTTTAATCAGCAGCTGCTACTACCAGCTTTCCCTGGAGGATTTTCCAAGCTGGATCCCTTTGCTGCTCAGGGAAGAGGCTGGGAAATGCATCCCATTGTTTTGCTTTGAAAAAAAAAAAAGGCTTTTCCCATTGCTTTGCTTTAGGAAAAAATAGCTTTTCTGCTTTTTGAAGGGGGCAAATTTGTCTGGAAAATTGATTCTTAATTTTTATTTTTAAATTATTTTATTTTATTAATTGATTTTATTTTATTAATCGATTTTGTTTTACTAATTGATTTTATTTTTGAAATTTAAAAAATTTATTTTATTTTTTTTCAATTGATTATTAATTATTATTAATTATTCTTCATAGAATCCCAGATTTTCAAGGCTGGTTTGGGTTGGGAGGGAGCTGAAATCCCATCCAGTTCCATGGACAGGGACACCTTCCATGGGCCAGATGAACTTTAAGGTCTTTTCCACAGAATTGTGGTGTTCTTTTT
>NW_005054529.1:880921-884648 GCF_000277835.1 Geospiza fortis
GAAAGAGGAAATATTATTTTCCATCTCATTAGGAATGCTGAATTCCAGAGAAAAACTTGCTGCCCCAAATGGAGGGAGGGGAGAACCTGGAGAACCCCCAGCCTCACCCTCCTGTTTGTGATTTCCGTGCCTTTTAAAAAGCACATAATATTTTTTTTTAAAAGCACAAAATAATTTTAAAATAAATTTTTAAAAGCGCAAAATAATTTTAAAATAAAATCATTTTATTCTGAACCTCCTGGGAATTCCACCCTCATTGCCCAAAGTCTCCACTCACTCATGAGTGGAAGGAAAGCTCCAAATGGGATCCCCATAAGGATTTGGGGGAAATCTTTGGCACATTCATCCCCCCCATGGCATCCTTTAAGCGCTGAATATTTAACTGAGCATTGCTCATAACTGCTCCTTTCCTGATCCACCTCTGTAAAATGACCCCATGTAAAAACTGTAACGAAGCTTTCCATAAGAAAAATAGAAGTAATTATAGGAGAGAGACAAAAATAGCAGCAGCTAATGGGAAAATCTGATTTTCCATTGGGAACATCAGCAGAGCTTTGTTTTTTGATGGGGCCCCAACTCCCTGAAATTAATCTTTCCCCACATCAGTTTCAGTTTCTGGAATTGTTTATTTGACTGTAGAAATGGCACAAATAATGGTTAAAAGTTTGGTTTGAAGCTGAATTTACAGTAGAAAACCCAAAGCTGTTGAAGTTGTGTTCAAAAGAATTTGGGATTAAAGACAAAGGTTTTACCAATTTGAGTGTATTTCGTCTCTAAAGAGTTCCAGGATTTAATAATTGAAAACATATAATAGAGATATATAAAATATTAAAATATAGATAATATAGATAATGTATAATGTGTGTCACAATTAATATCTTAGTAATAATAATATATGGTGATACCTTTCAGTGGAGTTTGTTTCCCTGGTTTTATGGGGTTTATTTCCCTGTTCCTCTGGGGTTTATTTACTGTTTTTATGGAGTTTATTTCCTATTTCTGTGGAATTTATTTCGCTATTTCTGTGGAGAATATTCCCTGTTTCTCTGGGGTTTCTTTTCCTGGTTTTGTGGGGTTTATTTTCTTGTTTCTGTGGAGTTTATTTTCATGTTCCTGTGGAGTTTATTTTCCTGGCTTTGCGGGGTTTTTTTCCTATTTCTGAGGAGTTTATTTCCCTATTTCCGTGGAGTTTATTCCCTGTTTCTCTTGGGTTTATTTCCTGTTCCTGTGGACTTTAATTCCTGGTTTTTTGGAGTTTATTTCACTGGTTTAGCAAGGGAAAAGTGACATTTTCTGGCAATAAAACTCAGCACAGCCAGGTTGAAATGCTGAACCAGGGCTGTGTTTTTCAGCCACAATAATCACTTTTACCTCTGGTACAAATTGCAGAGATAAAATGGTTGATATTTTAGATCACAGCAATTAAGGCTATGCTAATTTTTTGATTAGGATCTGATTACCTCAGGAGGCCTCTGAACTGCCTGTTGCAGTTCATGTTAAATGATTTAATTATTTTTATCCTCTTTTTTTCACTGCACTCCCCCAAACCCAGCGTGGTGTTTGGTTCATTTTGGTCTGTCAGGGCTTAAGGAGAAATTCTGCCCTTGGGATAAAACCCTGCTCCAGTTTTGTTCATGGAAACAAAGGCAAAAATTGATTTATTAACTTTGAACTTGATTAAATCTGAACCTCAGAGCAGGGGACCTGGCTCAAAAGTCCAAGCACTTTCTAGTGGTTTATAAAAAAACCACAGCAAATGCATCAATCTCTCTCCAAAAGCCACAATTTCTGTTATATTTCATTTCAATCACTTATTGATATAACATGGGGCATTTTCCCTGGGCAAATACACAAGAGTCTACCAAGATTTTATATTATTTATTTTTATATTAAAATACCTGTTGCTGGCTTTTGAGTTCCATGACCTCAGTCAATGTCTCAAGGATGGAACATATTGTTGAAATTTGCATCAGCATCAAACTGGTGCAATTCTCTTTTTTGCCATCGGAGTATCAATGCAGCTTTATTTTCCCACTAAAATATTTTCCTTTATTTTCATCCCCCCCAAAACCTGACTGATGTTTTGCCAGTTAAAATCTCATTTTGAGTCTTTGCCCACCTGTTCCAGGTCAATGCACAAACTGACCCAGCTGGAGAGGCTCGATCTGGGCAATAATGAGTTCTCTGAGCTGGTAAGAAATGCTCCAGTTTTTAAGGGGAAACCTGGGGGGTTTGGGAGCTCTGTCCTCGGGGTGTTAAACTTTTACTGGAGGGGCTTTGTGGGATCATGGCCTTGGGCAAGGGACTCATTTCCCTCCAACCCAAACCTGTCTGGGATTCTGCAATTCCAGCAGAGGTCAATTCTGAACCTCATAGGGAATTTCTGCCCCTAACTCATCCCCAAAATCCAAATTAATTTCTCTGAAGTTGAAATATTTTGGGAATTTTCCGTATTGCCAGCACAGGAAGTGAGATATGCTGTTCCTTAGGAGCCATGGAGGAGCAGGATCAGGGATTACAGTCCTACAAGGGAATAGTTCCTGTAGCTTTAGTTAAAACTGAGATAATTCCACTTCAAACAAAGCCTGAAATGTCACCTGGTGCTACAAAGCTGTAGCAAAGTCTCTACATCTGTTTTATGGAGCAGCTCCCACCCTGTTCCAGGCTGCTCATTTATTCCATGCAGGAGGAAAGAGAGGATTCAACTCCGATTTTTAATTAAAATCTTCAGCGTGGATAAACAGAGAGAAATTTTCAGAAGAGCTGCTTGGAATTTTAATTGTAGGAATTAAATGCTGCCCGAGTTCAGAGCCTCTCTTCTGGGGGTGGCTTGGGTTTGTGGGGTTTGAAAGGAACTGGACAATATTCCACATATTCCCATGGCAGCCCAGTGATCCCAGGAGTGATAGATCAGGAGAGAGGTGGTCCCATCCTCCTGTCAGGGCCAGAATTCCCAAATTTACTCATTTTTCAGCCAGAATGTAGGAACTGGAGCCAGTTGGGCCAAGAGGCCAAGGCACAGTGGGAATGTGCAGGAATGTCACAGGAAAAGTGGTGCTAGTTTAACTCACACCTGGAAAATAAGTATTAAAAAATCCTGTTTTCATGGATTCTGAAACTCTGACTTGGGTTTCCGTGGAAATTTTGTTTTTATTGGAGAAAGGTGATTTGGTGGTGTGGGAGAGCCTCATTTCTCTGGTGTCCTGGGACTGTTGTGGCCTTTCATTGGGGCTGGAGAGCTCTGTGCCCTTCCTGATGGAGCCACGGGGCTGCCGCGGCCAAAACGAGCTTCTGTTCATTCTCTGTTCATTCTCTGTTCTGCTCTGCTCACCCACCCTGCTGGGATCAGGGTTCCCAGGTCCAGGGAGACCTGTGCACCCCTGGAACGCCACTCTGGCTCCCTGAGGAGCAGCTGTACCCAAGCTGCCACCAGGGAAGGGAAGAGGCAGCTCCTGTCACTCCAGGAGCAGCAAATCCCAACGTTTGGCACCTCCCTGGCTCATTCTGGGGAGTCAAACCTGGGGGAGGAGGAGGAGGAGGAGCAGCAGCTGTGCCTGGAGCAGGGCAAGGCTGGAGGCAGCAGCTTTGCCAGGCTTGGCTCCAGAGGTCCAGGAGTCTGCGGCAAGGCTTTGGGAGAAATTCAGAAGGGGAATAGGCAGAGAAAGAAAAGGAAATTTTGGAATAGAATAGAATAGAATAGAATGGAATGGAATGGAATGGAATGGAA
>NW_005054529.1:884669-886878 GCF_000277835.1 Geospiza fortis
TGGAATAGAATGAAATAGAATAGAATAGAATAGAATAGAATAGAATAGAATAGAATAGAATAGAATAGAATAGAATAGAATAGAATGTGACTTCCTCAAGAATTCCTGTGAGTTTTCCATTCAGAGTCGATCCCAGGAAGATTTTCTATATGGAGAAGGTGGTCAGATCTTGGAACAGGCTCCTGGAAAGGGACATTTGGACAATTCCCTGAATAATATCCTTTAAGGTTTGGTCAGACTGAGTTGGTCAGGGAGTGGACTGGGTGATCAATGCAAAACCCTTCCAGCTGGTTCCCTTCTGTTCCTGTTCCTGTTTCTATCCCTGTTCTATTCCTGTTGCTATTCTATTCTATTCTATTCTATTCTATTCTATTCTATTCTATTCTATTCTATTCTATTCTGTTCCATTATATTTTATTCTATCCCTCTTCCCATTCCTTTTCTGTCCTATTCCCATTCCACTCTATTCCAATTGTAGCAACCTATGTGGCAAATGAGAATATTCCCCAAACAGCCCCAAACCAAAGCATTTCTAACAGAGACAAACCAGGTTTTAATGGCACTTTGATACCAACCCATCCACGAGATCCTGTCTGGATCATGGTGTGCCATATTGTGAATATCCCATGGTGCTCCACAATAATGGGAAATTCCATCATCCTGGGAAGTCACAATCCAAGGAATTCCCCCCATCAAAGTGTGCTCTGCACAGGCCAGGAACAGGCCTTGGAGAAAGGTGTCTGCTAATGAGAGGGATTGAAAAGCAAATTAAAGTTGAGAGTGGAAATTATGATTATCCATACTGACCTCAGCCCATGAACACTCCAGAGGGATAAAGAAACATTAATCAGCCCAGGAACAAATAGTATCAAATGCCCATTAATCAATTCAGCCTGGAAATGAGAAGTGGTTTTAATCATCGAAGGACAGCAGAATTTCAATGAAACTAACAGAGGCAAAATAAATCATCTTTAAAATGCTCACCACTAGTTTTTAATAGGAGCTCATTGTGTGGAGATGTGGAAAACAAGGGGTGAGGTCTCCTGTTCATCAGCTTTGTTCTTACCTGCTGAGGCATCAGCAGCTTCTCCCACCATTCCCTGGGCAAGTGGAAAATCGGATTTCTTCTGGGAATGGCAACATTCCAAACCAGACCATGCAGGGTAATCCAGGTCTCTCCTGGGGTCTGGAGGTCCATTTGCTCCTGCCTGTGTTGGAATCATTCCAGGGCAATTGCTCTGCTCCCAAAGCCTGGTTTGGAATGGAATGTTTCATGGAATATTTCGCGGAATATTTAATACCAGGTTCTGACAGGCTTTGGAAAAAAATCTCTACAACCTGGGAGGGCAAAGGCAAATTCCAAGTGTTGGTTTGCTGAGGAAAGTGTTCAGTGGGAAAGGAAAACACTGCTGAGGATACCTGGGAATATTTGTGGCCTGGATTTGTAATTTGGGGATTTTACAGCTGTAAGGAGTGAGGAGTGATCTGGGGAATTGCCTTTTTTAGCTCCTCTCACTGATACCCTGAAAAGAATAAAACAGAGGAAAGTTTGATTCTGCAGTTCCAGGTTTTATCAGCGCCCATTTTCTCCTGTGCATTCTGACTCCTGGCTGTGCCAGCTGCAGATGTTAAATCTCCCCAGGATGTGTCCTTTGGGCTCATTTCTTTTGCAAAAGGTTCTGAAATTTTACAAGTTTCGATAAAGAGCAGCAGTGGTTAAACTACACCAAGGGAATGTTCTCTTCTTGTCCTTGAACACCTGGAAGGCTGAGGTGGGGTATAAAAAACCAAAGGGAAGTGAAGAGGGAAGCTTTATTTTCTGAAGAAAAAGTTGATTTTTATTTAACTAAAGACACATTGCTTTACTTAGCTGCCCATAATAATTTATTCTTTTCCTCAGCCTGAGGTTCTTGAACAAATCCAGAATCTGAAGGAGTTGTGGATGGACAATAATTCCTTGCAAGTGCTACCTGGGGTATGGACATTTATTTTAGGGAATTTTTGGGTGATTTGGTGATTTCCCCTGTTTGCCTGGCAGGGGAAACCAGCCTGTGCATTTCCTTGGGTGGGTGCAGAGAGTCAGTAATTAATTAATTAATTAATTGATTGATTATAAAAGTTTTGGGATGGTTCAACACAGAAAACTCCACCTGCCTGGTGGAAGGTGCGAATTGGGAATATCCCTTGGATCTGTGTCCAGATGGAGAAG
>NW_005054529.1:886938-889617 GCF_000277835.1 Geospiza fortis
TAACCTGGGGGGTTAATTTTGTTCCTTTGAGGCTGAGCCCACCCCGGTCCTGCCGCGGGGAGAGCAGCGATCCGAAGGGTGCTGAGAAAACTCCAGATCAGCTGGATTTGTGTGTTTGTCTCTAATTAACGCTCTAATTAACAGCTCTATCTGCTCAAGTAACTCTGTCTCACGTGCTATTAAGTCTATAGGGAAGTTAAAACAGCTCGTGTACCTGGATGTGTCCAAAAACAGGATCGAGACGGTCGACCTGGACATCTCGGGCTGTGAGGGGCTGGAGGATCTCCTCCTCTCCTCCAACATGCTGCAGCAGCTGCCAGATTCCATAGGTGAGGAGAGATCTGGCATTCCTCTCCATTTGGTAGATTTTTTGTTATTTTAATTTTTTTTTTTTTGGAATTATGGGATTTTCTAATCATGGACCAAGGCCTGCTCTTAAATCCCAAAGGAGGCAGAAAATGGTGTCTGCACAGTCCCATTTTGTAAAGTCAGGAGCAGAATTCCCTGGTTGGAAGGAATTTGTCCCCCTGGTTTGCTGCTTAAAGGAAAAGAAGCCAAGAAGGACAGAAATAATTTCATTTAAATGTAAAAATCAGTCTGAGAGCGATGATGGGATTGCTGCTCATTCACAGTGGGAAAAGAAAATGAAAAGGAAATAATTCAAACTATAAATTTTCTTTTTATTTTGACTGTTTTACATGCATGGAATTCCTGGATTATTTAGGATCACATCTCTCTGTCCATTGGGATATTTCCTTTCTGTCCTGAGCCGTTTTCCCTTTCCCCTTGAGCACAGAACTGTAAAATCCTTCAACTTTAAATCGATTTACCCAGATTCCAACATGGATTGGTAATTAATGTAGCTAATTATTGACACTCTTACTGTGTGTCTTCTCCTCCTGTTTTCCATCTTGTTTTTCATCTCCCCATCAATCCCAAGACTTTTGTTCCATGGCCCAGATTGGTTTTCAGAGGGCATTTACCAGAAACCATTGGAATGATACTCCCTAAAATCCAGAGCAGAGCTGTTCAGGTTGCAAACCATTGCTTATGGGATTCCAGGAGATCTCCATGGGAGCTCTTTATCCATCATTTCTTCCCGCAGGATTGCTGAAGAGATTGACAACCCTGAAAGTGGATGACAACCAGCTCACCATCCTGCCCAATGCCATTGGAAAGTGAGTCCAAGTTTCATCCTTATTTTAGTTAAAATACCTTTTCCCTTCTGCTCAAGGGGTGTGGGCTTTCAAATAGAAAAGAAGACAAATATACTTTGAATTATGAAATAATTTCCAGCCCCCAGGCTGTAACGTTTTAATTTGGAGCGTCACTTTTAATCCTCAGGATTTTTCAGTGCAAGGGGGAAGAAGGTAAAATAGATCCAATTTTCCAAGAGGAAAACCAAAGGTTTGGGTGTGAATCAATTTGGATGAGCGGAGAAGTGAAAGGAGAAGAATTTGGGGGGGGGAAAAAAAAAATCCTTCTGTTGCCATGGCAACAGCCAGGGCTTGGAGCTCACAAGGATCTGGCTGTGGCCTCCCAGGGGTGGAGAGCTCCTAGAATATGACAGAAGCCTCTGTGGGAAAGCCAGGAGGATTCCAGGGGCTGGGATCATGGGAGGCTCTCTGGTGTGGGGTCTCACATGGCTCTGCCTCCTTCTGCTGGGGGGCTGCAGCTTGGTGGCTTCCAAAATCCTCCAGAATGGTCCCATCCCACCCCTGCCAGGGCAGGGACACCTCCCGCCATCCCAGGCTGCGCCAAGCCCTGGCCCTGGCCTGTTTCAAGAAGAATTTAGCTTGTTGTGATGCCATTTGGGAAAAATAATCCACATTTGTGACCTATTCCAGCTGCAGCCACTGAAAGCCCAGGCTGGCTCATCCTCGGAGTGTTTTGGGTTTTGGGGATTTTCATGGAGAGCATTAAAAGCTGGTGATGGGAATCAATGAAGGACAAATCTTTGCTACCCAAATCTCTGTGGAGAAGCAAATTCTCATCCTAGTGAAAGCTCAGAAGGCTCCAAGATGCTGCAAAAAGATGGATTTAAATCCAGCTTCAGCAATTCTGGGAGTCGGGTTCTGAAACCTTTTGAACCTTTTTTGTTTTGCTGAAGGGAAATGCCCTTTTTTAACCCAGTGTCTCCTCAGTGTTTGTCAGGGAGCTTTATTTACATTTCCAAAGGCACAGCCGCTGCTCCAAAGTGGAATTGCAGAGCAGCTGGGATCTGCTGGGGTCTCCACCTTGTGCTGGAGCCCCTGGCTGTGCTTTTCCAGGGAAAAATTCCCTCTCCTCTAAGGAGGGCAGAGTGTCCCACATCACAGGGAGCTCAGCTCTCTGACCCATCCCTTTGGATGGGTTTTTGCCAGGTCTCTTTCTCTGAATTGCCAGGGGTGGAACCGCCCCAGAGGCTGTCCCTGTCACCGGGGATGGGCAGCGTGGAGGAGGAGGGAGCATTCCCTCAGGATGGCTCCATGAGAGCTCTCTGTGCTGGTTCCATGCTCTGCTGGGCAGTCCCACCTTCATTTCTGGGATTTCTCTTCAAAGCACCAGCCCGTGGTGGCTCTCAGAGCTCACAATAGGCCTGGCTTAACCACACATCCCACACAAAACCTGGGATTCCCGTAATTCCTGATGATGCAGCCAAAGGCTGGAGGTGTTCCCTGTGGGATCTGGAGGTGGGAA
>NW_005054530.1:0-5774 GCF_000277835.1 Geospiza fortis
GAAGTGCTGCGCCGCAGGGCGCGCTCCTGCCTTTGGCCCTGCTGCAGGCTGGACAAGAAACTTTCCTGTTTTGTTTGAAATGTAAATATTGTGCAATGCTGCAAACATCAGGTATTGTAAAAAGCTTTTAGGAGGTGCTAAAAAAATCCAGGGTACTGTAACTGGTGGTAAATATAATTTATCTCTTACAGTTTATATTAATGTATCATTTATCTTGGTTGTGGCTCAACTAAGGAAGGATTTTATTTTTATTATTTTTTATTTGTTTATTTTTAGTTTAAATTTGGTGAAGATGATTTTTTCACGTTTGTCCATGGCTGCGTAGGCCTTTCCCATATGATGGGCTCTTCATTAACAAAATGTCCTTGTGTTATTCAAGCCCAGGAGCAGACCATTAATCTGCCTTGGTATTTGAGCCAGATGATCTTCCCTTTCTCTCCTTTCTCTTTCTGCTTGCTTTTTTTTTATCTTTTTCTTTCTCCCATCATGAAATTTGGACTTTTCTTGAGCAATGAGTGCTAAATAAAAAGGTGAGAGAGAGAAAATTGATTTAAGGTGAGATATGTGACAACTGCTTTGAAGCAAAAATTCAAACTCCCTGTTGTGATTAAGGATGAGTTTAATTTTAAAATTATTGAGATGCTGTTGTTTCTGCAAGAGAATTATGCTTTCATTTTTTGATTTGTATCTTGATATGACTTCTCACAGGCTTTCTGGGACTGGAAGGGAAGCAGGGATTGCTTTGTGCTTCTCTCCTGCCGAGGATCCACCTGGAACAGCAACGAAATCCAAACTCACAGAGATTCAGGCCTTGGGACAGAGGAAAATCTAAACCAAGCATCCCTCAGCTGTTCCTGCATGGAGAGCAAGGCAAGCACTGCACTTCAGGAATGGAGGAAAGCTGCACAGGAGGTATTTCATCATTCTGTTCCTAAATTCCACTTCCCAGTGTCCTCAGGGGAGAAGGATGGCCGTGTTAGAAGGAGAGGGAGCTGTAGAATTTCAGAGTATCCTAATTTCTGCCTCCCCTCACTCATCCTGGAGTTGCACTGCTCAGGCTTGGTGGGACAAGCCAAGTTCAGCCATGCAGATCCCAAAGTGCCCAAACTCCCCATCCCCATGGCACTGGACCCCATGCCCTCACGGTGATCACCTTAAAGGTGTGGCCTCAGAAGCAAGGGAGAGAGAAATATGGCACTGCAGAAGGTCTGAGAGCAGAATTAGGGTGTAAAGATCCCCCTTCCCTCATTCTAATTCAGTCAAAGAAGTAAAAGGATCCTTTTGGAAATAACTCAAAATATGGCTAACATTGAAGGAATAACCTTTCCTTTTGGCTGCATCACTGAGGTGCAGCGTTTGGGGGTTGTGGATTTTCAAGAGCTAGCTGATTTGCATAGGCACATAATTTCTTATAAGTGGAGCTGGCAGTGCTGCCAAGAGTTACAGTTGGCCAATAATTTCCCTGGTAAAATCCTGCTCCTGCTGGGGTAAATTATTTTTCAGTGCTCTGAAATTTCATGTGTCGAGCCTCTGTCTCAGTCAGTGAATACTTGCAGTTTCAGTTTACACTTATTGGTGTGGTTTCTTAACATGTATGAAAAAAAATAGAAAAGAAAAAAAAGAAGTCATCTATTCTCAAGATAATTGTGTCATGATGTCCCAGAAAAAGAATGGAGCTGGTGGGACTGGGGGAGGAGACTGACATTTCTGTAGCTCTAATTTTCTGACTCAGGCCAAAGCCTGGATGCTTTGAAATGCTCTACAGTTTAAAAAAAATCTCTAGAATTTAGTAAAATTAGGATAATAGACATCAATTTCTCAAAGCCATCTGCAAGGATTTGTTTTAAAACTCAGCCTCTGAAAGTGCCCAGGTTTAGGATGGCTCAGTTACAGTCCCAGACATGGAATGTCCTCCTTTAACTGATGCCTGCTCCAGAAAGATTTTTTTTGTTCTTCTAATTGCAAGTGCTGGAAGGATGATTTTACAATGTTTTCTGTCTGTCAGTTCAGTAAATATGTGGTTTTATTTCTTACAGTTGCAAGACTCTAGAAGAGAGATTTTTTGCTCTTTGGGGTTTTAAAGGACACAGGTGGCTTTAGAGGGAAGGACAGAATTAAGAATATTGAAACAATCCTAACGGAGGGAATTTGCCCAATCCCACAATTTACCATGGATTAATACCTGTGGTCCTCTTAGTCCCAGCAGAATCTCATGGTTTATATCTGAAGTATTTTTTTCTATGCACAACAAGTGCAGAGGTACTTCCCCTAACAGAGTGGGAGAGGAGAAAGCCAATTGTTTTGGGAAAGGAACTTAGAATTATTTAATATAAGTTTTGTTGGGTTTTTTTAGCAATGAAAGCAAGAAGACCACAGTTTTAGGAGGTTTTATGGGAAGAAAAATGCTTGTCCTAAAGGGACTGCTGGAATGGTCAGCAGGGATGACCCAGTGTCTGCCCAAGGTCCCTTCAGCTGCTCACCTTGGACAGTGCCACCACTTTCCCTGTGAACCCTCCCATTCTTCCAGGAACCCTGGTGACAAATGGGTGTAAATCAGTGTCCTCTAAAGGAGAACAATGCCTGAAAACAGGCTCCAGGCACAGCTGAGCTTTACTGTGGCTGCTGCAAGGCATTGTTTCAGGGAACAGGAGAGCTGCTGTGCCCCACAGAAGCCAGCTCTGTTCTGAGCACAGCCTCGCTCTGGAGCTCACTGACAAATAACACTTTTTATGCTGCACATCTGGGGGAAGGGCTGCTTCCCCTGCTGGCCACATGCCTGCTAAATAAAGCCCAGAGGAAATTGGTTCTGCGTGCCGCTGTCAGAGAGGTGAACGCTCAGCAGTCACCTCTGGCCCCTTGAACTCCAGGGACTGGATGCTCCACGAGGTTGGCGAAGCCAAATCCTTGCTTTGCTCCAGAAGAGCCTTGGCCAGCCAGGTTATTCTTTAAAGGGATTAGCTAGCACAGCTTGGCAAATGAGTTATAGGGAACCAGAGTCCTACTTTCCTCCCCGTTCAAAGACAGAGGTTGGGAAAACGCAGAGTAATAAAAAAAAATAATTAAAAATAGAAATGTTAGAATGCAGATGCTAAACTGTAAAATTATAGAGAAATCGTATTTTTGAGTAAATTTATTTATCCACATAAAATGACCAGTGATCAACAGATTTTGGTGATGAAGGATCCAATTAATCAGACTCTTTTAAACCCCTTTTTTCACTCCTGGTGAAGTACCTGGGTGCTCTTGTCCTGTGACAAACCTGTTAGAGGTGGCTGCAAAGAGAGAGAAGTCTCATTTCAGTGTGATTTTGCAGGGCAGTGTTTGACCCTGCAGAATGTGCTCAGTGTACCAGGGAGGAAAAGAAGAATTCCAAAGGAAAGGAAAGGAAAGGAAAAAAGAAACACTTGTGGCAACTCAAACCTCTGATTGTTTAAGTGCTTTGGGACCTATTTGCCTTTAGACACAAGTAAATACATTGAAGACAAATATATTTGCAGCTAATCCTTTGTATAAATTTTGAGATGCTGGGTGTGTGTCTCTATGGGGTTACTCATGATGCTGGAACTGGTAAGAGAGGAATTCTGTTT
The DNA here is from genome assembly GCF_000277835.1 of Geospiza fortis. NCBI lineage: Eukaryota > Metazoa > Chordata > Aves > Passeriformes > Thraupidae > Geospiza > Geospiza fortis. The sequence continues at coordinate 3,588 of NW_005054530.1, forward strand.
CATTCAATTTGTAGGACGTAATTTGAATGTAATAGTCTTCAATGAAAGGAGGTAGGAAATTGAGGAAGGGAGTGTCTTGTTTGAACAAATCAGAGATTTGATTTGCCTCTTCCTGTGCAAATTTCCCTTAATGTTTGCTATTAGCAAATTGTTTTTCCTGCAGAGAAGTGCGAAGAAACAGAAAATTTTAAAGAGGTTATTTAGGGAAAGTAAATATTGAAATCCATAGTACAAAAGCTTGCTGAGATGCCTGATTTTAAATGTCCCTCGGGTCTTAAAGAAAAGCAAAAACCTGTTTTATACATGAGCCTAAATCCACACCAAAAAGAGTTAGGGACACATTATTATTAGCCATTGCAAGTAACCCAATAGGAACTGTTTATTTTTGTATAATTGCTGATTAATTTTACCTATATATATGTAAAAAGTGGTCCTATTCTAGTAAAAAAAAAAAGTCCAACTTATGCAATTGCTGTACAGAAATCTGAAGTTCTCGTGTCCTTCTCAGCCTGTCCTTGTTTTTGTGGGTATTAGTCAGACCTTAAACAATGATGTTTTTCGTCAAAGATAAGCTCTTAAGCAAACAGGAAGAGGGTGTAGTAAAAAGTGAACATAAACCATATACTGGAGCTGCTGGAATCAAAAGATTTTATCAGCCTTTTCTTTCTATTATGTCTGTATATTGCAATGTATCCATCTATTGTTTTTTCTTTCGTTGCTGTCCCCTGGCACCAGGAAATTGTATATAACACAGGGTGTCTTTGTGTCCAGGCTGGAAACTGTTGTGCAGAAATTCTTTAATTTGCATGATGAATGTATGAAATCCTTTATGAATTAGCACAGTTTGTGGCAGATAGAGCTGACTTGAAAGTGATGGCCTCTGGAGAACAAATATCATGAGGAAAATCAGTTTTCCCCTACATTTATCCGGCCAAATAGCAATGAAATTTTTCCTCTGTGTGCTTTTCATGTACGTTTTTACAGTAAAAAACCCTCCTGCAGTTACCATGTGTGATCTGAAAGCAAATCAACTGATAAAAAAAGGCAAATTCAAAAAAAACCTGGCTGCTCTGCATAAGCATTCACTGAAACCCTCAGTGAGGCAGATTTTAACTGTGGCTTCCCTGAAAAAATATGGATGCAGTAGAGCAGACCAAAATCCCCCAGAGGTTAGAATTAATTTGGCCCTCTGGAGAAATTGCTTGGGTAATAGAGACATTCAGCACTTTGCCATCTCTTAGTTTGCCTCTAATTTTGGCTCACCCTGTTTCTCCCTGAACAAAACTATGCAGTCTCCTGGAAGCTTTTTAATTTCAATTCAAGGCAGGTTCTGTTGCAGCCTCTTGCTCTGAAGATGAAGCATTAATGGTAATATTTTTTTTGCCTGTCTTTTTTTGTGTAGATTTATAATTTTTTTTCCTAGGATTTGTCCCATAGTGTGTTCAGCTGGTGATTCCACAGAATTGTTGCATGAATTGAGCCCTCCTCCTTTCAGCTGTGCATTGCAACTGCAAACAACTTGCTTCCAGCAGCACTGGAGCTTGCTTAAGTCACAAGCCCCTACAAAATCACATTAAAAACTTGTCCCAGAAATGTTTCCTGCTTTAGGCGGCTGAAAGCTGATTCTCTGTCCTGTTCTGCACTTGCCCTTTTTACCTCAGTGGGGATCTCATGCTCTGGAGCCACTCACCTGGGCTCTGCTGAGCTGGGGATTATTTTGCTCCCAAGGATGTGAGAGGTTTGCAGAACCAAGGCAAGTCCTGAGGTCAAACCTTGCTGTACCCTTCGTTTTCCAGCAGCTGCTTCGTTGTTTTCTGGAGGTTGCTGCTACCCCTTTAAAAACAAGCATCCCAAGAATTTGCTTTTGAAACAGGCTTCCCCTCTCCAAATCCAATTATACTCTTTCAGCTGGGTCATTTTCAGCCCCTGCTGCATTTTTTGGTTCTTTGGGGTTTTTTTACTGAATTTATTAAAAAACACAACCCTGCCATAGGGAAAGCAAAGGGAATTTTCACCCCGCTGACTCCCAGAGCCCCTCCTGGCTCAGGTGGGCTTTTTTCCCCCTTTGGAAACCAAGGCAAGGCAGAGGCAGCTCCCCCCAGCAAGAGAGGGGGTTTTGGGCTCATCCCATACAGGACAGGAGGGAGCTTGGACCACCCAGGGATGGGCAGCAGGGAAAGGAAAAAG